>NC_133122.1:120351245-120387755 GCF_033568475.1 Henckelia pumila | reverse complement strand
CCCATTTTCAGTTCTCCCCTCTTCAAACAACACTATTGATTAACAAAATCTTCGGCTCTTCTGCACAAATTCCTTTCTTCAGTGAAACCTCCACTCGATTTCTTCAACAAATTCCACTCGAGCTTAGAAATTTCCCACAGTCAAGATGGGCTTTTGATTATGGGTTGGAAGGCTACTTCACTGTATGTGTTTTCTGTTCTTTTTTGGGTTTTATTTAATGCTCATGAGTTTTTATTTCTCTGGTATTGTGATATTTTTTTGGTGAAATCTTTACTTGAAATGCTTTTCTGGTTTTATTTTTGTATCGATCGCATTTATGAATTATATATTATTTAAATGGATGTTTACATACCAAATTTTGATTTTATTTCATAATCTTTGGGTTCTCTTTCATAATGGTATACGTGTTTCTGATCATCACGCACGTCGCCAACTTCATGTGTTGTTTTTTGAGTATATGTTTGTTGATTGATCTCACGATTTGTGTTGAGTTTCAATTTTCCTTACCTCTGTGCTTTTTTATTTCAGTTGGGTTTGTAAAAATTTTCAGCAAATAAAGCAATTATTTCTTTCGATGAAGAACGCCACCTGCTCGACAAATTGTCGGAGAGAACTTTCATAGAATCGTAGCACTTCAAGCATCTTTCTATTGCAGAATCCAGTAAAAGTTTCATCTTACCTCCTTCCAATTGCACCATTGTAAGTGATATTTTCACGGTTAAAAACTATGTTAATTCAAATACCACTGACTTTTATTCAAAACTGCATTGAAACACCGGGACATTTGTGTATAAACCGAAAAAGTTAGCATATCATATTAGTTGCTCTTCTTTTGGTCGTGAAATTATGCCAAACCGTTTTAATTGTCAAATCTCTTTAAAAAAAACACAGAAATAAAACAAGAAATTGGTGGCTACATCAAAAATAAAAGAGCGTATAGTTCGTGACCATATATGTTTAAGGATCAGCCTACATGAGTTGGTATATTAGCTTAAACCATATCACACATAAACCATAAACTTAATACTAGAATAAGATAATTAGGGGTGGGTTTTCGGTATACCGTATAAAAAATATTGGCATGAAAAAAATTCATACCAGTATCGATATTGAAATTCTGAAATGTTGGTATGAAAAAAATTCATATTGGTATCGTATAATACCGAAAAAAAATTCAATACCAAAAAAATGTCTATATTTCGAAAAAAGTTCGATACGGTATCTCAAAAAATCGGCATTTTAGCTCGATATCCCAGCCCTAAAGATAATGATGATAAAAATATTGGTCATATTACAAACAGCAAATAATGTTTTCTATTAAGTAAAACAAATACAATAGTTATATGAAAATAATGAGATTTTAAGATAATAGGTTGTGGTATATTGGCTTAATGTTCAACTTTTTGAAATCTATGTCAGAATTGAGTGAAACTTGAAGGACACAAAAACATTTTTTATCGTGTTAAGACCTTTGGAAAAAAAAAAACTGAGGTTCAATCTCTCATTCATTGGTCTCATTAAATTTTGATGTTGTTGAGAATTTCATTCAAGGATCTTACACTTTGGATTGACGAAATCGGTGCTACACACGATTTAATATATATATCATCTATTTTTTTTTTTTTTTAGTTTTTTTTGTTTATTTCGTTTTGTTTGTTTTTTTTTCGCCACCGAATATGTTGTTATTATTAATTAATTTTATAAGGTTGTCTTTCTTGGTCAATATGTTTTGTAGGACGGATCTTCTATTTAGATCACCTATAAAAAAAATATTTTGTAAGCTAAAAGTATAATTCTTTAATACAAATTTGAGCATGTTTGATGTGCCTTACAAAAAAACTCACTCTCAAAGTTGATGGGTCAATCACTAACTTTGATGTCTTTGTGTCGTTCTTTATAACAAAAAATTCTTAATTATCAAATTACAAAAACATTATATTTTTCATTTAATAAAAAATCATATAAAACATATTATGTATCTTAATCAAAACCATCATCTTCTAGATATCACAATGAAGTTACTATATTTATTTCTTGGTTTTTAAGTTTCTTCAAATTATTTAAGTATATTTAAAATTTTCAATATCGGTTTACCTTTGACCTTATGTTAACTTTGTTGGGATATAATATAGTTCTATTCCAGTCGTTTTATTTTTAACAAATGGATGCCAGTGATTCGGGAGAAGATAGACCTGACAATTATGTCAATAACACATTTCTGTCCAAAATGACATCACACATCAGGAACAAATGTCACAACAGGTATTTTACTTTTTCTCTTCAACAACTTACAAGTAACCATATCCACTCTATTTTATTTTCGATTTATATATTGACAAAGTTTTTATAAAAAACTCAAAAGAAAATAATTTTATACTCTTACTTTTCTTTTAAGTGGTTTTAAATTTTAATACGATCTTGCTTTTATCTCAATATATTTACAAATTTTTGTTATATATTAAACATAAAGCAAATTAATAAGTAAAAGTAATCATTAAAATTTCATAGAAATGTAACTATTGGTCTGTGGTGCTATGTAGGACATGACAAACTCCAGTTCATATGACAATGAAAGACGTCAAATGCTAGCACTGACCCAACGTCAAAGAATACATTCTATGACCGAAAAACAACGACAATCCTACCTTGCTCGACATCGATCAAATTACCAAGCAAGAAGAAGAATGAATTTGGCTACCTCCAATTATATTTCAAGCCAAAATTGTATGTTACGTAATTAAAAATTTACTTACACAACTGCTCAATCCACTTACAATTTAAAAATATTGTTTAATAGCCCAGCAACTAAATTGGAGATTGGCACAACGTAATAGACAATAGTCAATGAATGAACAAACAAGAAATGTAGAATTGGCTCGGCGTCGTGAAACTTATCAGAGAAGAAGACAAAATTATTTGAGTTCATCAATCCCCAATGTATCGTCTCATGCTAATAATGATTTACTTGCGCCAACAACTAGGATTCAGGAATCAACCGATAACCTCGGTCAAAATTGTACGTACCTTCTATAATATTTATAATTAAATTATTACTATATCGTAAAATAATTGAAAATTTTAAATATATAAAATAATTTGATATAATATACAACACCTCATAAATAATTCTCATTCTCAAATATTACCATGATCAAGTTTACAAATGCTTATGTCTATTGTTTATGCTAGCTGTTGATGCGACTATGGTGCGCCAAACATGTCGCACAGAGTCAATATCTTATCAAACTTTCACATCAAATTTTGAGCGTGGAAGCAATAGCACCCATCAACCACAAACAAATAATGTTCCTCGAGGTATTTTGCTATATCCTTACATATAATTGATGCAATATATACACATAATATTTTTTTGCATTATCAATAACTTAACATGAATATTATAGATCGCTAACTTTTATTTCAATGATGGATATATATGCTTTGCATATTTACATGTCACTAAATATATTTTAACGATATATTTGCTAATTAAAATAAACAAATGTCATCAACTAAAACTTTCTGATTTATTCATATAAAAGTTTCAATTCAAATGTATATTATATCTTGGTTCGCTTATACCCCATTAGGATTGATTGATATGTGATAGGACTTTAATCTTTATTCATCTCATGTTGACTTTAAAATAAATCATCAACTCGAACACCAGTAAATAATTGGTTCTCAGTTTCATTTGTAGTCCTTAATTATGTTCAAATTAAATATTTTATGATTTTTATAAACAATGTTTATTAAGAACTGAACCGGCCAGATCGACCGCAACCCGGTTAAGGGTCTGGTCTAGGTTACCCAATTTATTCACAAATTATAATTTATTTGCATTAATTATTAAAATTTCAAATATTACAAATTTTATTACAACACATGCTTTCTTTACATAAAGGTAAAATACAAATATAATTGTAAATTATTTGTATTACCCTTCAAAACAACCTGGTAATCTACTATTAATGCATTGATTCGTAAACCGATTTAAAAACCACTTTTCACCATTTGACATTATTTTAATTAATATTTATTTATATTGTATCTATATTATATAAATATATTGAAATTGTTTATTTATTTCTTATATTATCCAAAATAATAATATTTTTATTTTAAAATTAAAAATTAATCTTTTCAGTTATATATACACCTCATAAATAAATTTTATTTTCAAATATTACCATGATCAAGTTTACAAATGCTTATGTATATTGTTTATGCTAGCTTCGATGCGACTATGGTGCGCCAAACATGTCGCATAGAGTCAATTTCTTATCTAACTTTCACATCAAATTTTTAGCGTGGAAGTAGTATGCAACCCATCAACCACAAAACAAACTTATATTCCTCAAGGTATTCTACTACATCATTATATAGAATAGATGCAATATATACATGGGTCTAATTTGCATCCACACCACCTGTGAAAGAGTCTAAAAGAGCATAAAACCACAATGTGTAATATTAATGGCATGTTAGACCTAAAAACCCCATCTTCTTAAAAACAACACTCATAATCCCTCCCCCCCCAAAAACCCCTATGAGAGGGTATTAAAATGTGCGCGTTAGTTTGTATAACATACGGGTGAAATGTGCTACATTTTAAAAAACTGAGGGTTGCAATTAGCCTATAAATATTTTATTTAGGGGATTTATGCTCTTTTAGACTTTTCACAAGGGTTGTGGATGCAAACTTAGCCCTATATAAATGTAATATTTTTTATGCACTTATCAATGGTCTTAACATGAATATTACAGGTCGCTAACTTTTATTTTAATGACGAATGTATCATTGCTACGCATATGTTCATGTCACTAAAGTTATATTTTATCGATATATTTACTAATTAAAATGGACAAATGTCATCGCAACCTAAAAAGTTTATGTATTTAAATTTATCATAAGTTTCAATTTAAACTTGTATATTTATATATTGAGTTTTGGCTTATACCACATTAAACTTGGATTGATTAACATGTGATTAGGACGTTAATCAGTTAATTAATCTCATGTTTATTTCGAAATATATAATCATAAACTCCATCACCAGTTAATAATTGGATCTCAGTTTCCAATTTTTATTCCTTAATTATGTTAAAAATAAATAATCTATCATTTTTTATTAGTCAAATGTTTTGTCTAAAGAACCGAACCAACCAGAAATCAAACCCGCGAGTCACCGACCAATGGTCTGAATTCCAGTTAAACGCGAATACAATTTCTCAAATTATAATTTATATTACATTAATATTATTAAAAATATAAAATATTACAAAATTTTATTTCAAAGGACAATGCTTTCTTTGCATGTACGTAAAGTGCATAATATAGATTGTAAATTGTTCGCTATTACACTTCAAAACAGCGCCAATAAATCAAGCCGTTAGGCATTGATTCGGTAAACCTATCTAAAACCAATGCAACCGTCTTAAACCTAAACAAAATTTTTTTTTTTTTTTTTGTTTTAGAACATAAGATACATATATTTAAAAAGTTATTTAATTTATTAATTCTTTCCAAAAATATAATATTATTTATATTTACAAATTATATATTTCATTCTTCATTATATTTACATTAATATTTGGTTTTTAATAAATTTTTATATAAATATAATAAATAAAAATTAAATAATATTTTGATCTTACATTTTTATTCTATTTTCAAGTAATATATAATATTAACTATGTTAATAAATATTTTTATTTTAGGAATATTTATGTATTTATATTATATTTTAATTTATATTTTTTAAAAATATAATTTTTAAATGAAAGAACTAGCTTTGAACCATTTTATATGGTTTAATGGTCCGCTTACATAAAAACATAAATTAAAAATATAAACAAAATTAATATTACTGTTCATAGTTCTTCATTACTGTCATATTTAAATTGTTTTGAAGTTGTTCCAATAATGTTCTTATTAATGGATCTCCCATCAATTTTCTTTCCAAATTCACTATTCACTCTTTAATAATTTCATAAAACTCCATCTGTCAGTTGAATTGATTTTTATTCATCTTTTCTAAATTTTATGCACAATTATATTTTATTCATATTACTTGCAAAAATTTAAAATAGTCAAAATTTTATACTTAAAATACATAACATGGCTATAAATGTTCATATTAACCTTCAAAACAACTAATATAGAACTTTGATATTGAAAAAAAAAAAATCTATTGCTAAAACTTAGGATAAAATATATATATTTGAAAATTTTGGAATTTAAATAATAATTTATAAATATTATGCAAATATACTACCTTAAATTTATATTAAGGTTCTAAAAAAATTAATAATAAACTGTCTCCATATTTTTGTCGATTCACTGTTCAAATTTAATATTGCAGAAACAAACTTCAATGAAATCAATGTCACAACTAACATACAACGAGGTACACGTCCACGTCCACGTCCACATCGATATCATAACCTAGCAAGAAATTTCAGTGAATTTGAGAATAATCATCAGTGGCGGTTGCCTGACCCGTCACTTTGTGTACACTGTCAAGCTATATTATTTCATGGTGAAACATCACAATTTTGTTGTCGAAATGGAAATACAAAGCTGGATCTTATTCTCATCTCCAATTGAATTTCAAGAACTTTATTCTATGAACAATGAAGAGGAAAAACATTTTCGGCAATACATAAGGGCATACAACCATGTTTTCTCTTTTACACTAATGGGAGTCAACGTGGATGAGTCCATAGCAACAGGTACAAATGGAGTTTTACTCATTTCGTGTCCATGGATCAATATATCACTCAATTGGAAGTCTTCTGCCAAATGAGAATTGTAGGCCACGGTACTTGCAGATGTGGATTGTAGACACAGATCATGATATAAACAATAGACTTTAAGAAAATCCAGAACTAAGACGAGAAATCTTGATCAAGATACAAAAAATTCTTGATGAACACAATCCATTTGTACACGTGTTTCGACAAATTGGCCAGCGTGAAGACATACCGAACTGTAGGCTCATCATTAGGCAACAACAACCAAATGAACATCAATACAATCTACCAACATCATCTCAAGTTGCATCCGTCATTGTTGACAATGAATGTGAAGAAAATTTGAACACTCGAGATATTATTATACAAGGAATAGGTAGAAATCTAATCAGCATTAAAGATATAGTTGGTTACTATGATCCTATGCAGTATCCACTCCTTCTGTCACATGGTACATATGGCTGGGACATAAATAGTCGAAATATTGATGGTACTCGGCTAACAAGCTTAAATTACTATGCGTATATTCTACAGGTTAGCAAAAAAAAACCTATCTTACTCTATCATTATCCATCTTAATTAAAAAACTTATAACTTAAATATATATCTAAACTCCTATATTTTAATTCTCATTTCACCCAGATAAGAGAACGTTCACCATCATTGTTGCTGTGAGGAGGTCGTCTATTTCAACAATATGTAGTTGACAATTATGTAAAGATTGAAACTCAAAGGCTACGGTGGATACGTTCAAATCAACGTGAAATACGTTCAGAACTTTATCAAGGATTACAAGATTGCTTACATGGAGGTGAAAATAATGCAGGTACGATAACATAATAATTATAATAAATTATTCTTTAAATCATATATTACAACTCACATATCATGAAATGTTCTATAAAATACATTTTACAGGAAATGTTGGTACTAGAATCGTACTACCGTCATCGTTTGGTGGAAGCCCGCGTGATATGTACCAGCAATATCAAGATATCATGACCTTGGTACAAACATATGGAAAACCGGATATAATGCTTACAATGACTTGCAATCCAAATTGGAGTGAAATAAAGTATCAACTACTTCCTGGACAATCACCTCAAGACCGTCCTGACTTGATAACAAGGATATTTAGATCCAAATTTGAAGAGTTTAAGAAAGATATTGTAGAGCGAGGAGTTTTTAGGAAATGTCCTCTCTTATTCGTATGTCATTGAGTATCAGAAAAGAGGTCTTCCTCATGTTCATATGTTGATCATATTTGACAATAATGACAAGTTGTGCAGTCCAGATCAATTTAACTCAATTGTGCGTGCTGAAATACCTTCAAAGATAGAAGAACACAATTTACATAGAGCAGTTCTCGCCCATATGATACACGGCCCATGTGGATCAGTCAATCCTAATTGTCCATGCATGAAAAATGGAAAATGTAAGAAGAACTTTCCAAAGCCATTTGTGCACCCGAAGCATTGTGGAGAATTTTCTCTTTTGACTTCAGTAGGATGTATCCTTCAGTCATTAGGCTGCAATTACATACACCTAACCAACATTTGATTTATTTTCATCCCAAAAAACACGTAAGTGACCTAATTGCATATGATGGTAACTCTAAGACAATTCTTACTGAGTTTTTCAAAATGAATTGTGATAATCAGTTGACTGGAAAGTATTTATATCGAGAATTTCCCCAATATTACACATGGATAAAAGCGGGAAAAAAGTGGATTCGTCGAAGAAGCAACAATAAAGTGGTTGGAAGAGTATATGTCATGTCTCCGTTTGAGGTGAGAGGTTTTATCTACGTATCCTTCTAAATCATGTAAGGGGACCAACATCTTTTGAGGAACTAATGACTGTGAATGAGGTTCAATATTCAACATTTAAAGAGGCTGCCGAAATTAGGGGACTTCTACAACAAGATGATTATGTTCACCAATGTATGCGAGAAGCATGTTCTGTTAGAATGCCATCTTGCCTAAGAAGGTTATTTGTATCCATATTGGTGTTCTGTGAACCAGGGAGAGTTGGAGAACTCTGGGATTAGTACCATCCTTATATGTGTGAAGATTATGGTAGAGCAATTTCATCAAGTAACTTCATTATAAACAAATTATTGCTTGAGATACGAAGGTTGTTGCATCAGTACAAAAAAAACTTGATGATTTTGATTTACCTGAAAGAGTGGGTGCCCGGATAGCCAACTTGTGGCTAAGGGCTTTTATGACTCTTTGTGTAAACAATCTTTGTTTAATATAATTTACATTTTATTAATGGCATTTACTTTATCTTTTATCATATTATTATGTTGTGACATACTATAAGATGTTTAGATGAAGACCTTGAATATACTATAGTGTATGTAAGATGTGGTGGCACATGGGGATGGCTATCATGAAACACATCTTATAGTCACTGTATATTCTAAACAGTTCCTAGTCGATTGAGCCGTCCGTTAATAAGGATAAGGATCGCTCAAGATTGAGACTAGCATTTGCGATGCCGAGTACCACGTTTCATTGGTATGGAACATAGAGATGTTCAAAGCATGCAAATGGATATTCATACGATGAATGATCGAACTACCCTATCCGGACTTTTCAAGTGGTTATCACTTATCGAGTGGATAAAGTCCGCGGTTTTGGTTGTACACCATTAGTCCTTACTACTTGAAACATCATTGAGACTCTATATGCTAGTACTGTACTTTGACTCGTTTACCGACTCTATTGGGGTCATCAGGTGTCGGGATTGGGTACAGTTACGACACATATAGGAGTCGATGCTTTGTTGTCAAGGATTCACCACATACTTACTAGTGTGGATATCCTATGCAATCTGAGAAGATATTAGTGTGACGAATCTCTGGCCAGAGTACATGATGTGTTTTAAGAAATGGTTTCTTAGTAGCACATGCGATGTCACTATTTGATCTTCAAGATGCATTGCATAGTTATCGAATCTCGAACGACTCTCGATTTACCAATGGTTGTTGATTCGATCGGGATATATGGATGAAGGGACCGTACTGTACGCTAACCAAAATCTATTGGTTCTTGCAGACACTATCAGTGATACCTAGGGAATCATGGGGCGATGTTGCTAGGCGCTCTTACCATGATTCGATGGGCAAGTCGGAAATTGTTGTTTCGAGTCACAAGGAGTTGTGAGCCCATGGCTAGCTGTATCCCTGAACCATTGAGGGTCACACAAGTAATGGATTTTTAATCCCCGTTGAGATAATTAAATTTAAAGAGTTAAATTTAGTGAATAAAGAAGTGGGACTTCTTATATCAGAGTAGAAGAGTAAGATTTCCTAAAATGACATAGGGATGGACATTTTTGGAAATCACTGAATTCGGATTCAGAAAATTTATCTTGACTCTAAAAGATTCAGAAATGGTTTCTGTGCACATTGGTGAAATTGGTTTATCAATCTGAGTCACGATGAATTTTATATTAATTTTTGAACATGCGGGCTTTGCTTGTCAGGCTTGAACTTATAACTAATGGGCCCTAAGCTGTTAGTAGCCCACATTATAAATAAGTTATTGCAGTACAGAAATTACACAACAGAGGTCACAAAATTTTTGAAAACCCTAACTGTTCTCTCTAGGTGTGGCCGCCCCCTCTCCTCTCTCTGTTCGAAAATTCCAGCTTGTGAATTTCGAATTTGCAGTCTAGTTTAACGGATCAAATTCGTTAATTCTCTTCGTAGAAACTTCTGATAGATTTTCTAGTGCAATCTATCAGAGGGATTAAACTTCTGTTCGTGGACCTGATTGAAGAATTGTTCGTCCATCAGTTCCTGGGATATACAACAAGAGCAGAGTTATCTGTTGGTGTCCATAATCTCGTTTCGAGATTCAAGGTAAAAATTTAATTGTTATTTAATTTTTACACGCACAATTTAATCGTAATGTTTTGATACCCATGATATGGAATCGTTCCATATAAAATTTTAAAACTTCCGCTGCACCGGGTATCAATTCTGATTGATCTGAACACCGTTTTCCAACATTACCATCATTAAGTGCTGAGTTTTTTGAGGACACACCACTACCTAGAATAATCGAGGGTGGGCTTTCTATCCAGATTTCTGATGATGATTTGAGATCAATTGAACGTTTAAATCCTGAACAAAGAATTGCGTTTGACAATATTATGGAAATTATTATGCATAACCAACCAAATTTTTTTTTCATTGATGGCCCTGGAGGTACTGGTAAGACGTTTTTGTACCGCTCACTATTAGCACAATTGAGAAAGACCGGTAAAATTATCATTGCGGTAGCAACATCTGGAATTGCCGCTACATTATTGCCAAGTGGAAGAACTGCACATTCACGGTTTCAAATTCCACTTAGGCCAACCGCATAAACACTCTGCAGAATAAAAAAACAAACAGATCTTGAAGATCTCATAAGGCGTGCATCAGCTGTATTTTGGGACAAGGCTCCAATGGCAAATCGCTATGCTTTTGAAAGTGTTAATAAGAGTTTCAAGATATTATGGAAAACATATTGCCATTTGGAGGGAAGACCATGATTTTTGGTGGTGATTTTCGGAAAGTACTATCGGTTGTTAAACGAGGATCAAAAGCATCACAAATTGCTGCAAGCATTTCAAGGTCAACATTCTGGCATTGCGTTCAGATAATACACCTTCAAGAAAATATGAGATCTGCTCAAGATATGGAGTTTTCACAATTCCTCTTGCGTGAAGGTGATGGATTGCAGCATACTGTGAATGAGGACTTTATAAAATTACCAGATTCGATTATCATACCATGGGAAGGTGAACAATCAATTCATCAATTGATTGATTCAGTTTTTCCAAATATGATAGATCATGTAAATGATGCAAATTATATGGTTGGCAGAGCCATCATCACTCCAAAAAATGTTGATGTTGACACTATTAATGAATTGCTCATTCGCAAGTTTCCTGGAGAGGAAAGAGAGTATACATCTTGGGATAGTGTATCAGACGACAATCACAACCTTTTTCAAGAAGAATTCTTGAATTCCCTTAGTCCCAGTGGTTTGCCACCACATAGAATCATATTGAAAGTAGGAAGCCCAATCATGCTCTTGAGAAACGTTGCACCAGAACTTGGTCTATGTAATGGAACAATATTAATTTGTCGCAATCTTGGAAGAAATTTCATAGATGCTGAGATCATAACAGATCCTTATAAGAGTACGAGATACTTCTTACTCGAATGCCTTTGAAAAGTGAAGAAACTTCTGGATTACCATTTGAGTTGACATGTCGTCAGTTTCCAATTAGACTTAGTTTTGCTTTGACAATAAACAAAGCACAAGGTCAAACAATCCCAAATATTGGCATATTTTTGCGTAACCACGTGTTCAGCAATGGTCAGCTCTATGTTGCACTTTCAAGAGGAGTCTCACAAAATTCTACAAAAATCTTTGTCAAAGACGGAAAATTAGAGCGTCGATCTGGTGTTTACACAAGAAACGTGGCTTTCAAAGATGTGTTGCTCCCTAATAGAGGATGATCAAATTGTAAGTAAGCTAACTTACTTTGTAAAAAATTACATTCTACACAAATTTTATAATAACTCATCCATTTCATTTGTTGTGCAGGTGTGCACTTATTTACAAATGTCTCCCACGATGTTGCCACATACAAATGGACAATAAAGATATTGTGTGTCACTCAAATTTTCATCTAACAAAATCGTCAACCAGAATTGGTTTTCATCATTTCATTCAAGTAAGAAACTCCATAACAATGATATGTATTTCTATATATTTTTTTCAAATTTAACCACAGACTAAAATTTTTTTGTTTACAAATCATAAAGTCTGAGATACTCATGTTGTTCATTGATCCACAGGCTTCTACGTAAACGAAAAACACAAAATCCTACGAGTCAATTCACGTAAGTAACTCTTCGACTTTGATATGTTTTGTTCTTTAATATAGGTTATTAAAAAGTATTATTATTTGTTCATTCTCATAAAATACATCATAAAATGAGGCTGATTATTTGGTGTTTTCTTAGATAATAATATAGTTGGATTATAATTTTATAGAAAACTCCATAGGAATACCGCATACTATATGATTAAAATTTTGTATGTTAGATAATCAAAATTTACATTATATTGTCAAATTTTTATTTTTATTTTCAATTCCAAAGAATTACAAGTCTTTGAATTTATGCTATATGTTTTTTAGTTTATGCGTGTATTTGAATTCATGTTATTTATTCAATTATTATTGATTTAGATTTTTTAATATTATATATATAAGGATAAAATTATGTGCCTTTTTATTTTTATTTCTTTGTATTTTGCATTGCATTTCTCAGCATTTGACCTTTTATCTCCATATTTTCCAATATCTATATTTCTTAGTGTCAAGTTATGTTTGAGAGTCATTTGTGTCGAATTTGATAGTTTATTGAATAGATTTTTTTTTAAATGATACTTTTACCTCCAAACGTTTTTTTACATATTTTTCTTTCACTAAAGTTGGATGTAGGTAAAAACCTGCATATATCAAAGGTCCTTCCACTTAATTTCGACATTTTATTTTCTACTCTAGGTGCTGGGTAGATGTTGTCGGATACACTTGCCAATCAAAGTTCAAGATATTGAAGGTGCTTTTACTCCATCTTTGGATAATAAATTTATTTTCAAACTTCATTAATACTCAATACAAAATTTCAGAGCAGTGACCGGCTAAATCGGTGTGATTAAAAATCAACTGTCAAGCGCACCAGATCAAATTATAATATAATGGACAAAGGTCCAGATGTCGAACCCACAGGGACTGTATAATTATGACTACCAAAATATACTTATTTCTGCTTATTCTAGACTAATAAAAAATAACGATTTCAGATTTTAAACTATGAATAAAAATTGCAGTTGAAATTAAATTAATTAAAACTCAGCTGGAAAATTTTGGATTAAAATAAAATTTGGGAAAAACTCGATCAAAAACATACGTAAGTACCAGACAATTCATGTAACAAGCAGTCAATCTAAAACATCAGACTTAATTTTCATTCACATGAATTTTTTTAATTTGTTCGAAGGACTATTTCTAGAATAATCGAACCTATTCGAATATTGATGAACCAATCTTTCGTAATTCTAATCAAATTCGAATGCATGAATAACTGTGAAAATTCAGTAAACACCTAAACCGCATAATGAAATCGAATTCTATTTTTAGTCAGTTTTACACTATGTTGATTATTGAAGCGATCAAAATCGAAACCTCCTCTGTAGAATTGGAATCAATTAACATGCAAGCAAATAACTGGCCAGGAAATTCACAAGACAAATATGAATTCAATAAACAATAAATTCAAATCAAGTCTGAAAATCTCAAATAAACAAACGAGTTTTATACATAAATTGTTTCTCCCAACTGAATATTACTACGCTACTTGATGACAATCGAACTTTTCTGGCACTAATGTATCACAACACTGATACATCTTACATCCTGACCACGATCTCCTTGATCACGAAGGATACAAACACCCGCTTGATTGAGATCATTGTCCCAAGGAAAATTTTAGACAAATAAAACCCACTTAGAAACCTAACTGGTTTGCGACCTTCGTTGAACACTAACAGATATAACCATCCAATGGTTCCCCAACTTCGCTCGGTGTGGAACACCCATAGTCAGGAAACGCTCTTCTTAACACTGCTCTTGACACAGAAAATCCTGAATCTCTTCTCAAAGAATTCAGTTGACTCAAAGCTATACCTCGACGTAATTTTTTCCCACGATTTCCAGACTGGTTCCTCTTCCCATGCCCTCCTGAAGCATAACAAGCTTCCCAAGAGATACCGGGAACTCAAACCATCATGTCTAGTGCAAATCGCAGTTCACATTTCTTAGTATAACTCATCAATGTGCCCTGATGAAATTCTCATCATCTGACAATCATGTCACAAAATCCTTCCTTGAACCATTGGTCTGCGAAGTCATACACATATGCCGCAATGGCAATCATTGCATCTCTGATGATCTACATCATCTCGACCATAGGTTATTCACCCATGAATTCCAATCGATGGACATCCTTCTGATAGATATACATACTCGCAATCACTGTACACACATCAAGACTAAGGCAAGCTCCCACCAATATGCTCGACTGAGACATTCCACAATGCACATACATATGGAAACACTTCTGTTGTGAAAAATACTCGCAAGCATACGAGTGTCAAGTTTTAGTATAGTGAAAGAGAGAGTGTCGATCCCACGAAGAGTAATTTGAAAATATTCAATACTTGTAATTAAAATAGTCTTAATTTTATCTAGAAAATCAAACTTTGGAAATTTGCTGAAAACTTAAATAAGTAATGAAGAATTATCAAGTTCACGCACACACAAATTTTGAGAAATTATCAATCAGAGAAAAAATAGTCCAGAGGTTTTGATTTCACTTGGTCTCAACAATATTCAATCCTAATTAATCTATTTTATGAATTTCTTTCGATTAATAACCAAGAACACTTAGATTATTCTATTCCCCTCTCCAGAGCAATAAATAGAGTGTATCAACTACAGTTCGATTTTAATATCCCTATTAAAAATCTAGATGTAGTGATATGTGTAAAACGATGTTCATTAAAGGTTCTATTAAAGCTATATACTCTCCCGAGCTATATAAACAATTAATAGTGTAGTTCCTATTGATCCTACTCAAAATCCCCTCTCCCGAGCAACAATTCTAAGTAAATATAACAACTCAATTTATGGCCAGTAAATTAAGAAGTCATTCAATTCTAGAAACACAATTAATCTATAGAAATTCAATTCATTAAAATCAAAGATTCATGAATATGTCTCAACCAAGCTACGTCAACCTCTAGACTAGAAAATTTTAGTTCATGCTCAAATTCAATAAAAACCAAATCATGTTTAATATCTCAAACATAATTCAACAATCAAAAGAAAATAAAAAGAAGTAACAAAGCCGTAGTATTTCTTCCGTGTCCGGTTGAAAAGTCTTCGTCTTTTTTCCAAGCAATCTTCAATTCTTGATCTTAAAAACTCACAAAAGTGCTCTCCAGAATATTGTGTGTATTGGCGGCTGATAGATAGCTTAATGACTCAGAAAAATCTCTTAAATATGAACTAACAATCGTCCAAACATAATACCAAAGATATCCCCAAAGTTTCCATAAACAGTCGGACTCTTTATTTCCTCACAGACGACGGCGAGGGCGTGCAGGGAAAAGGGCGGGCGCGCCTCCACTTCACAAAACACTCTTCAGAATTTTCTTCAATAGCGCGGGCGCGCCTTCAGCTCAACTTTTCTGCCTAAATTCTTCATTAACAGCGCGGGCGCCCCATCAGTTGGCGCGGGTGCGCCTTGACCTCGATTTTTTCCTTTTTCTTCTCTTTTTCAACTCTTGATTCTTCCTTTAATTTTCATCTTTTAGGCTCAAATCCTTTAAATACTCATCAAGGTCCATAACTACCTACAAACACAAAAACAACAACAATTTCACGCAATATCTACCAATAAATATCAAAAGTCAAGTAAAACCATATGCAAATTACGTGCACAAAATGCACTTATCAAATTCCCCCAAACTTGAACTTTTGTTCGTCTCGAGCAAAACTAACACAAACTCCACTCAAATGCAAGAACAACAACCATCAAGAATTGCTATGGATCAACGACCTTAGTTTGAAATTCCAAAACAATTTAAATCCTATCATATCTATCCTACTAACACTTGAAAAATAATTTATCCAAAAAAATAATTCAACCTCATAAACTCATAAACTGCGCAACTCACGTTTCAAAATACTCTTCTCTTAACTCAATTCAAATGTTCACAAATCATGAGGACTTTCATGGTAGCACATGATCAAATTCAAGGAGATATCATAAAAAAAAACACTCACAATCAGGGTAATTCAAAGAATAATAGTGTGTGCGTGTTTCGATCAAGAATTCATAATCATTAAGAGTTTCAATCAACAGTCCATAGGCTAAATTCTCGCAACCCCTCTCCACTAGTATATTGAGAAACTGTGACTCGGTCAATAAGACTTAATCAGCTTATAATGTCAGGCCTGGCTCATGGCTACAATTGAAGGATAAGAATTCAAAATAAGGAGTAATTTATATTAATGCTCAATTTAACTTCAACTCCTTTTCTTTCACAGTTTCACACTTTTATTTTTCTTCACTTCAATGATCTTTCATCTATTTCCAAACTTCTTTCACAACCACATTTTTTTTCAACTTTTTCAAACCCCTTTTCAACTTTCATTTTTTTTTTCTTTCTTTTCTACTACCTTTTTCATCTTTTCAATTTATCCACCACACCATTTGTAAGGCCCGAAAATATTAAATTATTAATTATGAGATTTGAGAATTAAATTTCATATTATGGGCTAATATTGATTTGAAAATTTATGGAAATGATAGATTTAATTTCCGAACCAAAATATTTAATTTGAGAATTTACGGATTTTGCGAATTAAATTCCGAGAATTCTTAAATTAATAGAATAAATATTCGATTTGAATATTTATGGAATTTAAGATTAAATTCCATGTTTCGGGAATTAACGAAGATTAATTTTGAAGATGAAACCCGACCAGGGGTTGATTTGAAAATATCGAAGATTCGTGGGCTAAAGTGCAAAAGGCCGGGATTATTGATTTAATCCGAATTTATTTAATTTTAATCCGAGTATATTTAATTTGGAAATATTTAGAGTTTCGATTTTAATTCTAATATTCTTAAATTATTTTGGATTGAAATTGAATTAAAACGAAGGCCGAGGACTGAATTGCAATTACTGAAGACTTGAGGGACTAAATTGCAATTTATGCAATGCATATCCGATTTAATCAGATTTGTAAGCATATACACGTGCATATGTTGTAAGAAAACTTCAGATTCAGAAATGAGAACAGAGAGCTCGAACCCTCTTCCATTTCCTTTGCTTTTCGATTTTCAAACGTCGATAACTTTTGTTTCGCTCATCCGATTTCAATTCCGAAAGATGTTCTGGAATCCTTGCGACGAGGCCTTCGAATTGATGTAAGTATTTTTTCTCTTGGCATGTTTTGAAGAACGAAATATGGCAGAGATCAGATTATGAAACTATGTTATGTCTTTGAGTTCGTATGCCGTTCGATATCGCAGTCGGATTGGAAGTGAATTAAGAAACGAACTTGTAGCATGTTTTTGACTTGTTAACATGTGATTATAGCTGCTGATATGTGAAGTATGAATGATATGAAGTGATTAGAAGTTGATAAGAAGTTCATAATGAATTCGATACCGAGTCGGTTCTCGATTTTTAATCGTTACGCCGCCGGTTGATGTTTTGACTTCGTTTTGATAGCCTATAACTGAGTTGAGATAGTTGTTTAGATGTTATGAATGTTATGGCATTTGTATTTCTCGATTTCAGTTGAGTTTCTAAGGTTAACGATTCAAGAATCCGAGTTGTATCGAATAAAAAGGAGTTGAAGTTTGAAATGATGTTGATTGAATCTATATTGATGATTTTGATTCAATTTTGAAATGATTGAATAGAATGAGGTTTGATATACATGTTTTGATGATATGTTTCAGAGTTTAACAGGAGACTATTGACTTAAGAACCTCAACTTGAAACCGAAGAAGAAATGATGATAGTTGAAGTTGTTCTACCTTGAAGATCGAATGTTATTTGAATGAGAAGATTTGTTATGAGTTGTGGTACTTCCTATCCAGATGTGAAACATCGTCAACTCAAGAATGAAAGGTATAATGACGACATCGCGAGTCAGGGACTGTGAAACTCAAGAACGACTATTCTTGAGTTATCCCGAACAAACCACATACTTGTTTAAGTAATTGTTCTTGAGGTAGAACTTATGTTATTGTTGATCCATCACAGGTAGTGTATCTTTATTGCTTTTGATATGATTGTATATTGAATTGATTCTATGCCAAGGTTGCGGTTAACCTTATTTCTAGCCCGGAATGGCTACGATAGATGGATATCCATGTCAAGATCGGATACGAATCTTGATGGCAACGAAGTGATAAGAATCAATTCTTGAGATAAGCGCGCTATATAAATTGAGTCTTGATTTGAAGTTGAGTCGATATATGCGTTGTAGTACCCCGTACCCGAAATTGGTAATTAAGAGATTAATTATGTTAATTAAACCAATTAAGTATCGGACGGATCGGAAGCTCCGATCAGGATCAGAAGCTCCGATGCAGGATCGGAAGTTCCGATCGATATTACGTCATGCATGATGTGTGGATAGATCGGAAGCTCCGAACAGGATCGGAAGCTCCGATCACCCCTATCCGAAGTCAACAAGTGATATTTTGACACGTGGCAGATCAGGATCTTCGGAAGCTCCGATGGTAGGATCGGACGTTCCGATCGAGGTTCGGACGTTCCGATCGAGGATCGGAGGCTCCGATCGTTGTCTATAAATAGAGGGCCGAGGCTTCATTTCCAATTGCCAATTCTGAGTATTTCCCTCTCCTTTCTAGTCTATTAGAGTTGTTCTAGCCTTCCTAGGCTTGACCCGGCGGTCGGCGAGGCGTTTGGAAGTCATAGCAGAGTTGTGCCCAAGTTCTGGAGGCATCGACATCAAAGGGCTAACGATGGACGAAGGTATAGCTTTTGCTTCCTAAAAATATTTAGGAGTATGCTTTAGCTTATTTAAGGCTTTTAGAGCGCTTTAATGATAGTAGTATCATTTGGAAGTGTAGAGCAGACTATAGGCATGGACCTAGAGTTGGTAGAGCTTGCACTGATTTGAGGTACGAAAGTACTGTTCGAGATATCCTAACTGAGTATGCATGTATTATGTGACTGCATGATTTATATGTCATTGATTTATGCTGCATTTATTTGCATACTGAGCTATCTCCTTCGAGATGTCTGTTCGTAGGGTTTTTCCCTATCCTGTTAGTGGTTGGACTTCCATCGATTTGGGTCCGGCATATCCACTGGTATTTGGTATGGGAGCCACCTCCTAAAGCGACGGCACAACGTGCTACATACCAGGGCCCGGTCTGTCTCTGTTATCTGATCCTTGACCTCGAGTTTATAGGGAGTTCACTTTGCATGCATGTATACTCATACTCTCGTACTGAGCGTTTTATGCTCACGTCTCGTACTCTGTATTTCTAGACACCCTATTCCATGGGGCAGGTTTGCGATTGGACGAGGCTGGTGGATCCAAGAGGGGCTAGGCAGTGGTTGGCCAGCTAGAGCTTCTTCTAGGTTTTATTTATGTTGTTTTGGGTTGATACAGCAATTCGATTTGGTTGTATAATATTCGGATAACTTACAGATTCCTATCCTTGGGATTGTATTTGTTTATGGTTTCCACAAGTTTATTCTGATATCTGTTTTATTAAGTTAATTGCATGCCTAAGTTTTGTTTAGTAGGTGATCCGGGTAAGGATCACTACATTTATGGTATCAGATCATGCATAGTATTCTTGGGATTTAGACTCTGCATAAGGTAACCGTGAGATACTTTTGTAGATGGCAGATCGTGATGACCGGAGTTCTCATGGCAGTATTGTTGGGCGTTGGGGTGATGCCGACTGGGAGCCTCGTCGAGAACGGCGTCATCGTCATCATGACGACGAGCGTTTCACTGTGCGTCGATTCTTAGCTATGGGTCCTAATCCCTTAGTTGGAGGTGATTCTTCGGAGGATGCGGAGAATTGGTTAGACCGCATGGAGACGACTTTTCAGACTTTCCAATGCACCGAGGAGCAGAAGATGGAGACCCTAGGTTATCTTTTGGATGGACGTGCGCGCAGGTGGTGGAGGTTTACTTCTGCACCTTTTGTTGCGGCGAGAGGAGTGGCCACTTGGGCCGAGTTCCGCACAGCTTTCCAAAAGCGGTATTTTCCTCCTGCACTCCGACAGTCGAAGGCAGGCGAGTTACTGAGTCTACGACAGGGAGCCATGTCTATTGATGAGTATCAGCAGAGGTTCTTTGATCTGCTATCCTATTGCCCCGAGATTGCTGATAGCTCAGAGATGAAGTATAATCTGTTCCTTCAAGGCCTTAACCCTGAGATCCATGACCGTGTGGCGGTTGGCGACGACATGTCCTATGATGGTTTGGTGAGCCGTTGTCACCAGGCGGAGGACAGCATTCGGTGGAACAGGTCCTTCTCTCAGTCGAGACCTGCTAGTTCTTTGGGTCCCCGTGCCCAATCTTTCAAGAAGTCTGGATCTACTTCTTCCTCTGGTTCTGGAGGTGTTGTCCGTTTCGGTAAGAAGGACAAGTGTGATCACTGTGGGAAGAACCATCCATCCGACAAGTGCCGTAGAGCTTCTGGAGCTTGTTTTCATTGTGGAGAGACTGGTCATATCCGGAGGGATTGTCCACTATCTGGGGGAGGCGGTTCTGGTTCTGGTTTAGGATCTGGTTCTCAGGCCACCGTATAGCAGAGGTCGCAGGGACAGCCTGCTGGGAGTTCTCATTTGAGGCCACGAGCTTCTGGCTAGGTGTTTGCCTTGAGGCATGATCAGGCAGTGGAGGAGAATGAGAAAGTCATCGCAGGTACATTTCTGCTTTATGGTATACCTGCTCTTGTACTTATTGACACTGATGCATCTCATTCCTTCATTTTTGCACGTTTTGTTAAGAGGCATAAGTTACCATGCATTGCACTAGACGTAGTGATGTCTGTTTCTACTCCGACGGGCCAATCTTCTTTGGCTAAGCGTCTAGTGATGGGTTGCCCTTTAGAGTTCGAAGGGAACATTCTGTTAGCAAATCTCATGGTCCTGGCGATGGACGACTTTGATTGCATTCTGGGAATAGATATGTTGACTACCTATCAAGCTTCAGTGGACTGCTATCAGAGATTAGTACGCTTTCATCCAGAGGGGAGTGATAGCTGGTTTTTCTATGGTGAGGGAGCGCGACCCCCGATGCCTTTGGTATCAGCTTTGAGAGCCTGTAGAGCTCTAGAGTCTGGCGGGGAAGGCTACCTTATCTATGCAGTTGATTTGTACGCTGAGAGCATTGGGTTAAAGAGCATTCCTGTTGTGGATGAATTTCCAGATGTATTTCCTGATGAGATTCCGGGTTTTCCTCCTGCTAGGGAAGTCGAGTTTGGCATAGAGTTGATGCCGGGTACTTCACCTATTTCTCGAGCACCGTATCGTCTGGCTCCGTCAGAGATGCGTGAGTTGAAGAATCAGCTACAGGATCTTTTGGACAAGGGGTACATTCGTCCTAGTGTATCTCCTTGGGGAGCTCCTGTTCTCTTTGTAAAGAAGAAGGATGGGTCGATGCGGCTGTGCATTGACTATCGACGGCTGAATCGAGTCACTGTGAAGAACAAGTATCCGTTGCCTCGTATTGATGACTTGTTTGATCAGTTGCAGGGCACGTCAGTTTACTCCAAGATTGACTTGAGATCTGGGTATCATCAGTTGAGAGTCCGTGATCAGGACGTAGCCAAGACTGCATTCCGTACTCGCTATGGGCTTTACGAGTTCCTAGTGATGCCATTTGGTTTGACTAATGCGCCGGCTATATTCATGGATTTGATGAACCGTGTTTTCAGGGAGTATTTGGACAAGTTTGTCGTGGTCTTCATTGACGACATCTTGGTGTATTTGCGTAATACGGAAGAGCATGTTTCTCACTTGCGGTTAGTACTACAGACTCTTCGGGATGAGCAATTGTACGCCAAGCTGAGCAAGTGTGAGTTCTGGATGGATCGAGTGGTCTTTCTTGGCCATATCATATCCAGGGAGGGGATTTCTGTTGATCCAAGAAAGATTGAAGCGGTGCTTAATTGGTCGCGTCCGACGACAGTTGCTGAGATTCGTAGTTTTTTGGGTCTAGCAGGGTATTATCGTCGCTTCATTCTGAACTTCTCTCAACTAGCTCGACCTTTGACGCAGCTTACCCGCAAGGGTGTGGATTTCGAGTGGTCCTCCGAGTGTGAGGAGAATTTCTGTGAGCTTCGATGGCGGTTGACTTCTGCGCCGGTGTTGGCATTATCGTCAGGATCTGGAGGGTATGTTGTATACACGGATGCTTCTCTTCAGGGGTTAGGTTGTGTCCTGACTCAGAATGGGCATGTGATCGCATACGCTTCTAGACAGCTGAAGCTTCACGAGGACAACTACCCAGTTCATGATTTGGAGTTAGCAGCCATTGTGTTCGCTTTGAAGATCTGGCGTCATTATCTGTATGGCGAGAAATTTGAGATCTTCACCGACCATAAGAGTCTCAAGTATTTGTTCACTCAGGCGGAGTTGAACATGAGGCAGAGACATTGGATGGACTTGCTTAAGAACTATGATTGCGAGATTAAGTACCATCCGGGAGCTGCTAATCTCACCGCTGATGCTTTGAGTCGCAAGATGCGACTATCCGCACTTCAAACTTGTTTGATATCTAGTGCGAGCAGTGACTGTTGTACTTCAAGATATACCTTCAAGCATAAGAAAGGTATGCAGAGTATCCAGATGTTTGCGATACTATTTGAGCCAGCTTTGTATTCGCGGATCCGAGATGCTCAGATGTCTGATTCGAAGACCCAGCATTTAGCTCGTCTAGCTAACGAGGGTAGCTCGTCTGGATCTCATTATCAGTCAGATGGCTTTCTGTGTTTGTCTGGTAGGCTTGTGATTCCGCAGGATGAAGAGTTGTGAGAGGAGATTTTGTCTCAGGCGCATCGAACTAAGTTGAGTATTCATCTTGGGAGCAACAAGATGTACAAGGATCTACGTACTCGTTTCTGGTGGAAGGTTATGAAACGCAGTGTTTATCAGTTTTTTTTGAGATGTTTGGTGTGTCAATAGGTCAAGGCAGAGCACCGACGACCTGGAGGTTTGCTTCACAGTCTGCCTATTCCTGAATGGAAATGAGAGTTTATCACAATGGACTTTGTGACCCATTTACCGGTATCCCCGAGGAACTGTGATGCTATCTGGGTTGTGGTGGACAGACTCACCAAGTCAGCGCATTTTATTGCCTATAGCCGAGAGTACAATGTGGATCGTATGGCTCGGTTGTACATTCAGGAGATTGTTCGACTTCATGGAGTGCCTGTGAGCATTGTCAGCGATCGGGACCCCAGGTTTACTTCTAGATTCTGGGGGAGTGTTCAGCGTGCGATGGGTACTACTCTCAGTTTGAGTACTGCCTGTAGTGACCCTTACCCGGATCACCTACTAAACAGAACTTAGGCATGCAATTAACTTAATAAAACAGATATCAGAATAAAACTGCGGAAACCAATAACATTATACAATCCCAAGTAAAGAAATCTGTAATTATCCAATAATATACAACCAAATCGAATAGCTGTATAAACCCAAACAACAGTAATAAAACCTAAGCGAAGCTCCAGCCGGCCAACCACTGACTAGCCTCTCCTGGATCCACCCTCCTCGTCCAATCGCAAACCTGCCCCATGGAATAGGGTGTCCAGAAAATACAGAGTACGAGACGTGAGCATACAACGCTCAGTGCGAGAGTATGAGTATACATGCATGCAAAGTGAACTCCCTATAGACTCGAGGTCAAGGATCAGATAATAGAGACAGACCGGGCCCTGGTATGTAGCACGCTGTGCCGTCGCTTCAGGAGGTGGCTCCCATACCGAGATAACTGTGGATACGCCGGACCCAAATCGATGGAAGTCCATCCACTAACAGGATAGGTACAACCCTACTAACAGACATCTCGAAGGAGATACAGCAAGATGCAAATGAATGCAGCATAATATCATGGCATATAAATCATGCGGTCACATAATACATGCATACTCAGTCAGGATATCTCGAACAGTACTTTCGTACCTCAAATACCAGGTAGGCACTACCAGCTCTAAGTCCAAGCCTAAAGTCCGCCTACACAGCGAAATGATACTACTATCATTACAGTGCTCTAAAAGCCTTAACTAAGCTATTGCATACTCCTAAATATTTATAGGAAGCAAAAGCTATACCTTCGTCCGTCGTTAGCCCTTTGATGTCGATGCCTCCAGAACTTGGGCACAACTCCGCTACGACTATCGAACGCCTCTCCGACCTCCGGACCAAGCCTAAGAAGACTAGAACCAGCTCGAATATGACTAGAAAATAGAGAGGAAATCCGGAATTGGCAAGGAGAAATGAAGTCTCGGCCTTCTATTTATAGACAACGATCGGAGCTTCCGATCCCTGATCGGAACGTCCGAACCTCGATCGGAACGTCCGATCCTGCCATCGGAGCTTCCAAAGATCCTGATCTGCCACGTGTCAAAATATCACTTGATGACTCCGGATAGGGGTGATCGGAACGTCCGATCCTGATCGGAGCTTCCGATCCAGCCACACGTCATGGATGACGTAATATCATCGGTGCCTCCGATCCTCATCGGAGCTTCCGATCCCGATCGGAGCTTCCGATCGTCCCTTCGGAGCTTCCGATCCGTCCGATGCCTAATTGAATTAATTAGCATTAATCCTTTAATTACTCAATTAGGGTACGGGCTACTACATTCTCCCCCACTTAAGATATTTCGTCCTCGAAATCAGATCTTAAGTACCGAATGCAAATACAGAAATCAGAAACATTCTTTATTCAAACAAACGTTTACAGAGTTTGCAACTGAATACAACTTAAAGAATGAAATCAAAACAACTCAGGATGGTCTTTACGCATCCTGTCCTCAAGCTCCCAAGTGTCTTCCTCAGTGCCTCGGCGCTGCCACTGAACTAAAATCAAAGGAATGACTTTGTTCCGTAAAACCTTATCCTTATAATCAAGGATGCGAAGAGGTTTCTCAACATAAGTCAAATCCTTGTCTACCTGAACCTCAGATCGCTGCAGAATATGAGATTCATCCGCCACATACCGTCGCAACAGAGACACGTGGAACACGTCGTGAATACGGGATAGATGCGGTGGCAAAGCTAGTCGATAAGCCAAATCACCAATACTCTCCAAGATCTCAAACGGACCGATAAATCTGGGAGACAACTTGCCCTTAAGGCCAAATCTGAGAATCTTGCGGAAAGGTGACACTCTCAGAAACACTTTCTCCCCGACCTCGAACTGCAAAGGCCTACGCTTGATATTAGCATAACTGGCCTGACGATCCTGTGCAGTCTTAATCCGTTTCTTGATCTGATCAACAATGTCTATCGCCTGCTGGATAAACTCCGGTCCTTCAGCCTGTCTCTCCCCCACTTCTTCCCAGAAGAGTGGAGTACGACAACGTCGCCCATACAATGCTTCAAAAGGTGCCATCCCAATACTAGTGTGATAGCTGTTGTTGTAAGCGAACTCGATCAACGGCAAATGATCCTGCCAGGCTGAACCAAAATCCAAGACGCACGCTCTAAGCATATCCTCTAACGTACGGATAGTGCGCTCTGACTGACCATCAGTCTCCGGATGATAGGCTGTACTCAAACTGAGAGTAGTACCCATCGCACGCTGAACACTCCCCCAGAATCTAGAAGTAAACCTGGGGTCCCGATCGCTGACAATGCTCACAGGCACTCCATGAAGTCGGACGATCTCCTGAATGTACATCCGTGCCATGCGATCCACAGAGTACTCTCGGCTATAGGCAATGAAATGCGCTGACTTGGTGAGTCGGTCCACCACAACCCAGATAGCATCACAGTTCCTCGGGGATACCGGCAAATGGGTCACAAAGTCCATAGTGATAAACTCCCATTTCCATTCAGGAATAGGCAGACTGTGAAGCAATCCTCCAGGTCGTCGGTGCTCTGCCTTGACCTGTTGACACACCAAACATCTCGAAACAAACTGATAAACGCTGCGTTTCATTCCCTTCCACCAGAAACGAGTACGTAGATCCTTGTACATCTTGTTGCTCCCAGGATGAATACTCAACTTAGTGCGATGTGCCTGAGACAAAATCTCCTCTCGCAACTCTTCATCCTGTGGAATCACAAGCCTACCAGACAAACACAGAAAGCCATCTGACTGATAATGAAATCCAGACGAGCTAACCCTCGTTAGCTAGACGAGCTAAACGCTGGGTCTTTGAATCAGACATCTGAGCATCTCGGATCCGCGAGTACAAGGCTGGCTCAGATAATATCGCAAACATCTGGATACTCTGCATACCTTTCTTATGCTTGAAGGTATAACCTGAAGTACAACAGTCACTGATCGCACTAGACATCGAACAAGTCTGAAGTGCGGATAGTCGCACCTTGCGACTCAAAGCATCAGCGGTGAGATTAGCAGCTCCCGGATGGTACTTAATCTCGCAATCATAGTCCTTAAGCAAGTCCATCCAACGTCTCTGCCTCATGTTCAATTCTGCCTGAGTGAACAAATACTTGAGACTCTTATGGTCGGTGAAGATCTCAAATTTCTTGCCATACAGATAATGACGCCAGATCTTCAAAGCGAACACAATGGCTGCTAACTCCAAATCATGGACTGGGTAGTTGTCCTCGTGAAGCTTCAGCTGTCTAGAAGCGTATGCGATCACATGCCCATTCTGAGTCAGGACACAACCTAACCCCTGAAGAGAAGCATCCGTGTAAACTACATACCCTCCAGATCCTGACGGTAATGCTAACACCGGCGCAGAAGTCAACCGCCGTCGAAGCTCACGGAAATTCTCCTCACACTCGGAGGACCACTCAAAATCCACACCCTTGCGGGTAAGCTGCGTCAACGGTCGAGCTAACTGAGAGAAGTTCAGAATGAAGCGACGATAATACCCTGCTAGACCCAAAAAACTACGGATCTCAGCAACCGTCGTCGGACGCGACCAATTAAGTACCGCTTCAATCTTGCTTGGATCAACAGAAATCCCCTCCCTGGATATGATATGGCCAAGAAAAACCACTCTATCCATCCAGAACTCACACTTGCTCAGCTTGGCGTACAATTGCTCATCTCGAAGAGTCTGCAGTACCAACCGCAAGTGAGAAACATGCTCTTCCGTATTACGTGAATACACCAAGATGTCGTCAATAAAGACCACGACAAACTTGTCCAAATACTCCCTGAAGACACGGTTCATCAAATCCATGAATATAGCCGGCGCATTAGTCAAACCAAATGGCATCACTAAGAACTCGTAATGCCCATAGCGAGTACGGAATGCAGTCTTGGCTACGTCCTGATCACGGACTCTCAACTGATGATACCCAGATCTCAAGTCAATCTTGGAGTAAATTGATGTGCCCTGCAGCTGGTCAAACAAGTCATCAACACGAGGCAACGGATACTTGTTCTTCACAGTGACTCGATTCAGCTGCCGATAGTCAATGCACAGCCGCATCGACCCATCCTTCTTCTTTACGAAGAGAACAGGAGCTCCCCAAGGAGATACACTAGGACGAATGTACCCCTTGTCCAAAAGATCCTGTAGCTGATTCTTTAACTCACGCATCTCTGACGGAGCCAGACGATACGGTGCTCTAGAAATAGGCGAAGTACCCGGCATCAACTCTATGCCAAACTCGACTTCCCTAGCAGGAGGAAAACCCGGAATCTCATCAGGAAACACATCTGGAAATTCATCCACAACAGGAATGCTCTCTATCCCAATACTCTCAGCGGACAAATCAACTGCATAGATAAGGTAGCCTTCCCCGCCAAACTCTAGAGCTCGACAGGCTCTCAAAGCTGATACCAAAGGCATCGGGGGTCGCGCTCCCTCACCATAGAAAAACCAACTCTCACTCCCTTCCGGATGAAAGCGTACTAATCTCTGATAGCAGTCCACTGAAGCTCGATAGGTAGTCAGCACATCTATTCCCAGAATGCAATCAAAGTCGTCCATCGCCAGGACCATGAGATTCGCTAACAGAATGTTCCCTTCGAACTCTAAAGGGCAACCCATCACTAGACGCTTAGCCAAAGCAGATTGGCCCGTCGGAGTAGAAACAGACATCACTACGTCTAGTGCAATGCATGGTAACTTATGCCTCTTAACAAAACGTGCAGAAATGAAGGAATGAGATGCACCAGTGTCAATAAGTACAAGAGCAGGTATACCATAAAGCATAAATGTACCTGCGATGACTTTCTCATTCTCCTCCACAGCCTGATCATGTCTCAGGGCAAACACCTGGCCAGAAGCTCGTGGCCTCAAATGAGAACTCCCAGCAGACTGTCCCTGCGACCTCTGATGAACGGTGGCCTGAGAACCCGATCCTGAACCAGAACCAGAACCGCCTCCCCCAGACAGTGGACAATCCCTCCGGATATGACCAGTCTCTCCACAACGGAAACAAGCTCCAGAAGCTCTGCGGCACTTGTCGGATGGATGGTTCTTCCCACAGTGATCACACTTGTCCTTCTTACCATAACGGACAATACCTCCCGAACCAGAGGAAGAAGAAGATCCAGACTTCTTGAAAGTTTGGGCACGGGGACCCAAAGAACTAGCAGGTCTCGACTGAGAGAAAGACCTGTTCCACCGAATGCTGTCCTCCGCCTGGTGACAACGGCTCACCAAACCCTCGTAGGACATGTCGTCGCCAACTGCCACACGGTCATGGATTTCAGGGTTAAGGCCCTGAAGGAACAGATTATACTTCATCTCTGAGCTATCAGCAATCTCGGGGCAATAGGATAGCAGATCAAAGAACCTCTGCTGATACTCATCGATAGACATGGTTCCTGTCGCAGACTCAGTAGCTCGCCTGCCTTCGACTGTCGGAGTGCAGGAGGAAAATACCGCTTTTGGAAAGCTGTGCGAAACTCGGCCCAGGTGGCCACTCCTCTAGCCGCAACAAAAGGTGCAGAAGTAAACCTCCACCACCTGCGCGCACGCCCATCCAGAAGATAGCCAAGGGTCTCCACCTTCTGCTCATCGGTGCATTGGAAAGTCTGAAAAGTCGTCTCCATGCGGTCTAACCAGTTCTCCGCATCCTCCGGAGACTCACCTCCAACTAAGGGCTTAGGACCCATAGCTAAGAATCGACGCACAGTGAAACGCTCGTCGTCATGGTGACGATGACGCCGTTCTCGACGAGGCTCCCGGTCGGCATCACCCCAACGCCCACCAACACTGCCATGAGAACTCTGGTCGTCACGATTTGACATCTACAAAAATACCTCAAGATGAGACTAAATCCCAAGAAATCTTTTGCATGCTCTGATACCATAAATGTAGTGACCCTTACCCGGATCACCTACTAAACAGAACTTAGGCATGCAATTAACTTAATAAAACAGATATCAGAATAAAACTGCGGAAACCAATAACATTATACAATCCCAAGTAAAGGAATCTGTAATTATCCAATAATATACAACCAAATCGAATAGCTGTATAAACCCAAACAACAGTAATAAAACCTAAGCGAAGCTCCAGCCGGCCAACCACTGACTAGCCTCTCCTGGATCCACCCTCCTCGTCCAATCGCAAACCTGACCCATGGAATAGGGTGTCCAGAAAATACAGAGTACGAGACGTAAGCATACAACGCTCAGTGCGAGAGTATGAGTATACAAGCATGCAAAGTGAACTCCCTATAGACTCGAGGTCAAGGATCAGATAATAGAGACAGACCGGGCCCTGGTATGTAGCACGCTGTGCCGTCGCTTCAGGAGGTGGCTCCCATACCGAGATAACTGTGGATACGCCGGACCCAAATCGATGGAAGTCCATCCACTAACAGGATAGGGTACAACCCTACTAACAGACATCTCGAAGGAGATACAGCAAGATGCAAATGAATGCAGCATAATATCATGGCATATAAATCATGCGGTCACATAATACATGCATACTCAGTCAGGATATCTCGAACAGTACTTTCGTACCTCAAATACCAGGTAGGCACTACCAGCTCTAAGTCCAAGCCTAAAGTCCGCCTACACAGCGAAATGATACTACTATCATTACAGTGCTCTAAAAGCCTTAACTAAGCTATTGCATACTCCTAAATATTTATAGGAAGCAAAAGCTATACCTTCGTCCGTCGTTAGCCCTTTGATGTCGATGCCTCCAGAACTTGGGCACAACTCCGCTACGACTATCGAACGCCTCTCCGACCTCCGGACCAAGCCTAAGAAGACTAGAACAGCTCGAATATGACTAGAAAATAGAGAGGAAATCCGGAATTGGCAAGGAGAAATGAAGTCTCGGCCTTCTATTTATAGACAACGATCGGAGCTTCCGATCCCTGATCGGAACGTCCGAACCTCGATCGGAACGTCCGATCCTGCCATCGGAGCTTCCGAAGATCCTGATCTGCCACGTGTCAAAATATCACTTGATGACTCCGGATAGGGGTGATCGGAACGTCCGATCCTGATCGGAGCTTCCGATCCAGCCACACGTCATGGATGACGTAATATCATCGGTGCCTCCGATCCTCATCGGAGCTTCCGATCCCGATCGGAGCTTCCGATCGTCCCTTCGGAGCTTCCGATCCGTCCGATGCCTAATTGAATTAATTAGCATTAATCCTTTAATTACTCAATTAGGGTACGGGCTACTACACTGCCTATCATCCGGAGACTGATGGTCAGTCAGAGCGCACTATCCGTACTTTGGAGGATATGCTTAGAGCGTGCGTTATGGATTTTGGTTCAACCTGGCAGGATCAATTGCCATTGATCGAGTTCGCGTACAACAACAGCTATCATACTAGTATTGGGATGGCACCTTTTGAGGCGTTGTACGGGTGACGTTGTCGTACTCCACTATTCTGGAAAGAAGTGGGGGAGAGACAGGCTGAGGGACCGGAGTTTATCCAGCAGGCGATAGACATTGTCGATCAGATCAAGAAACGGATTAAGACTGCATAGGATCGTCAGGCCAGCTATGCTAATATCAAGCGTAGGCCTTTGCAGTTCGATGTCGGGGAGAAAGTGTTTCTGAGAGTGTCACCTTTCCGCAAGATTCTCAGATTTGGCCTTAAGGGCAAGTTATCTCCCAGGTATATCGGTCCGTTTGAGATCTTGGAGAGCATTGGCGATTTGGCTTATCGACTAGCTTTACCACCGCATCTATCCAGTATTCACGACGTGTTTCACGTATCTCTGTTGCGACGGTATGTGGCGGATGAATCTCATATTCTGCAGCGGTCTGAGGTTCAGGTGAACAAGGATTTGACCTATGTTGAGAAACCTATTCGTATCCTGGATTAAAAGGATAATGTTTTACGGAACAAAGTCATTCCTTTGGTTTTAGTTCAGTGGCAGCGCCGAGGCAATGAGGAAGCTACTTGGGAGCTTGAGGACAGGATGCGTGAAGACCATCCTGAGTTGTTTTGATTTCATTCTTTAAGTTGTATTCAGTTGCAAACTCTGTAAATGTTTGATTTGAATAAAGAATGTTTCTGTACCTTGTACTGCATTCAGTACTTAAGATCTATTTTTGAGAATAAAATATCTTAAGTGGGAGAGAATGTAGTACCCCGTACCCGAAATTGGTAATTAAGAGATTAATTATGTTAATTAAACCAATTAAGTATCGGACGGATCGGAAGCTCCGAAGGTGAGATCGGAAGCTCCGATCAGGATCGGAAGCTCCGATGCAGGATCGGAAGTTCCGATCGATATTACGTCATGCATGACGTGTGGATAGATCGGAAGCTCCGAACAGGATCGGAAGCTCCGATCACCTCTATCCGAAGTCAACAAGTGATATTTTGACACGTGGCAGATCAGGATCTTCGGAAGCTCCGATGGAAAGATCGGACGTTCCGATCGAGGATCGGAGGCTCCGATCGTTGTCTATAAATAGAGGGCCGAGGCTTCATTTCCAATTGCCAATTCCGAGTATTTCCCTCTCCTTTCTAGTCTATTCGAGTTGTTCTAGCCTTCCTAGGCTTGACCCGGCGGTCGGCGAGGCGTTCGGAAGTCGTAGCAGAGTTGTGCCCAAGTTCTGGAGGCATCGACATCAAAGGGCTAACGACGGACGAAGGTATAGCTTTTGCTTCCTAAAAATATTTAGGAGTATGCTTTAGCTTAGTTAAGGCTTTTAGAGCGCTTTAATGATAGTAGTATCATTTGGAAGTGTAGAGCAGACTATAGGCGTGAACCTAGAGTTGGTAGAGCTTGCACTAATTTGAGGTACGAAAGTACTGTTCGAGATATCCTGACTGAGTATGCATGTATTATATGACTGCATGATTTATATGTCAATTATTTATGCTGCATTCATTTGCATACTGAGCTATCTCCTTCGAGATGTCTGTTAGTAGGGTTTTTCCCTATCCTGTTAGTGGTTGGACTTCCATCGATTTGGGTCCGGCATATCCACTGGTATTTGGTATGGGAGCCACCTCCTGAAGCGACGGCACAGCGTGCTACATACCAGGGCCCGGTCTGTCTCTGTTATCTGATCCTTGACCTCAAGTTTATAGGGAGTTCACTTTGCATGTATACTCATACTCTCGTGCTGAGCGTTTTATGCTCACGTCTCGTACTCTGTATTTCTGGACACCCTATTCCATGGGGCAGGCTTGCGATTGGACGAGGCTGGTGGATCCAAGAGGGGCTAGGCAGTGGTTGGCCAGCTGGATCTTCGTCTAGGTTTTATTTATGTTGTTTTGGGTTGATACAGCTATTCGATTTGGTTGTATAATATTCGGATAACTTACAGATTCCTATCCTTGGGATTGTATTTGTTTATGGTTTCCGCAAGTTTATTTTGATATCTGTTTTATTAAGTTAATTGCATGCCTAAGTTCTATTTAGTAGGTGATCCGGGTAAGGGTCACTACATGCATTATCTTTACTCTATTCTTGAGTTGATATGTTTAGAGTTGATATGAATTTATTTAACGCATTTATATGTCGATTATACTGAGAATGATTTCTCACCGGAGTTTATCCGGCTGTTGCTTTGTTTCGTATGTGTGCATTGAAACAGATGGGGCAGGAGCTGGTCTGAGATGACATTGACAGATTGGGAGCGAGACTTAGCAAGTGTGGACTCGGGTTTTAAGCAGAAGAATGGTAGTTAGATATCATCAAACTTGATATGAACTTATAGACTTGAAGCTCACATTTGAGTCTTTGTGTAGCTTGCTCAATTAATGTCTATTATGTTATTCGAATTGATGTATTCAATGCATGTTTTGATGCCAGAGACTTCGTATATGAATATTTGCATGTTCTCAGATGTTATATCATGTATAGACTTGAATTTATTTGAAGGATCTTGCAAATGTTCCAAGGTTTGATAGCAAACAGATTCTGCAAAAATTTTGAAACAAGAGGCACGCTCGATCCTGGGAATTTGTAGGATCGAGCGCGGCCATCAATTTGTAAAAACAGAGACTTGAAACCTTGAGCTCGCTCGATCGCAGGTAATTGTAGGATCGAGCGCGGCAAGTAAATGGGCACACCGAGAGTTTTGATTCATGGCTCACTCGATCGGCTAATTTTGCCGGATCGAGCGAGGCCAATATATGTGCAGACCCGAGAATTTGACATTTTGCTCGCTCGATCGGCTGACTTTGCCCGATTGAGCGAGGCTCGGAGATTTTTTTTAAAAAAAAAAAATTCTGCTCTTGATTTATTATTCTTTAATTGTTTGATTAATTGTTTAATTAATCATTAGTTACCCTAAGACGAGATTAGTAACCCGAGGTCCCCACACCATTCCTTTTTTCACAAATATCAACTAGGAGTATATAACAATTTAGCATTCAAATTACTCCCTTAAAGGTAGAAAATAGTGTATAAGCTATTCAGGTAGTCAATGTAGGACCTTGAAATAATGACGAATGGGGGTTTATCACACGTTTACACGCATATCATTCGATTTTCAAATAAAGCTCAAACAAGGTACTAGGGATACATGCATTACAAGGTAGCTTGAAAGGCTCAAACGATTTCAGAAAAATTGCCTAAATTATTTCTAATCACAGTTATGCCCGTATTTTGCCTCGAAGAGTGTCCGAACTAGTTCTAGACAAGTCTCAATCGACAATTAAATCATACAAATTTTAATCAGTGCAGAAACGAATAATCATCAGCAATATATGATGATTTTCACAACAATTCAGATTTCCCGTACCTCAATGTATTAATAAACGTGTAGGCTCAACTGGGAAACTAAGGATACATTGATTCAATAAAATTCAGGCCCAAAAAGTCCAAACAATGCCTCAATCATTTTTATGTTTGTCTGTCTCAAGATTCAGATTCAAGCAAAATCACAGAGTATATAGGAGTTCAATTGTTCATTTGGTTCTGTTTATTCAAAAATTTTGTCAGCTAGGCAGATAGTCATGGATTTCAGTTACAAAACAAAAAGTTAACATCATTGGCCATAAATCCATTTCATTCATGACTTCTCAACATCATTCACCACAAACCACAATTACATGAATTTCTCAGATTCAGCCACATACCAACACAACACAACTCCTAAACACCAACTAAAATAAACAAAACAAAAGCAAAAGCAAACTAAACAAAAAAAAAAACAAAAAAAACAACAAAATTTAGAAATGACACAACTCCCCCAAAATTAGTACATTAATTGTCCTCAAGGAATTAAAACAAGAAAGCATAAAGGACATGTACCACAAACGACGACCATTAGTGGTCGTCGCCATCACCAGCAACATCATCATGGGCAGGACCGAAAGGGCCAAAAGTGGGCGGCCACTGTGGATACGGTGGAAACGGATGAGTCGAACCAAAAGCCTGTGGAAACTGATGTCGCAAAGCATCTGTAAAATCCATCATGTAGTCCATAAAGACACCAGTAGTCTACTGAAACGTTCAAAACTCTTGACGGTGCAATCGCAATTCATCCTCCAGAATAGCAACACGATCAAGCGCAACTGGGGGAACCCGAGGTTGGGTGGCAGGGCCGCTTCGTGCAGCTGCTCTCTCATTAAAATCTCGCCTCTCAGCGCGAGTTCTGTGCTCAGAAGCCGGTATCATATGAAAAGGAGTATGACAAGCAATAGGAGCAGTAGCTTTCAACAATTCTTCATTCTGGCCCCACTCAACTCCAGCTGCTTCACAAAGATTTGTAATAAGTGCCGGCAATGCAAACCCGCCAGTCATCTTACCTGCCGCCACACCCTGAATTGTTGCTTGACAAATCTGTCCCAAATCAATTTCTTTGCCCTCCAAAATACAATAAACAAGAATCGCTCGTTCTCGTGTCACCTCATGCTCGTGGTCAGTCGGTTTAAGGTGAGCACACACAAAGTTATACCACAGCTTAGCATCAGGAATTAGCTCTGTTTTCTTCAATTTGGAGGGCAAATGATCACGGCCCATGCGCCATTCCGCGCCCGAAACACATATACGGCTCAGAATCACTGCATAATCCACGTCATTAGCTCGGTATTCCTCGTACTCATCATGAAACACGGGCGGGAGGTTGTACATGGTGTTAATAGTGTGAGCATCAAAAGGCACCAGCTGGCCGCGGAAAAGCACTTTAAACTGCATGTGATTTACTTTCAAGTTTGCATAAAATTCACGAACTACTGGGACGACTGCATCCTGAGGTGGCTTAACAAAATTTAACCATTGACGCCCAGCCACAGCCTGACCAATTGTACTAAAAAACTCATCATTCTCAAATCCCGATGTCGTATCAAACCCACGCTCCGGTAGTATCGTTTTCCCTAGACAGCGTTGGTAATGCTCTTCGGCACTCTCATTCCAAAAACGCTGCATTCAGGCTCCGGAGCGGCAGTAGAATAGGATGCAACAGTTTTTTGTTTCTTCTTTGGTGCCATTAATCAAACACTTAGTATGCACCCCAAGTAACACAACAATTAACCAATT
>NC_133122.1:120170462-120351145 GCF_033568475.1 Henckelia pumila | reverse complement strand
TCGAACAATGAGTTCTTCAACATTTCATCTCCATTAGCGCTTGTGTTTTCTAGTAGTTCTTGAAATCCGTTCCTTACTGGTGGTAGCTTCTCAACAATGGCAAAGCGCCACTTGCGAAGAGGATTTCACTCAACGACATCCCCTCAACATGAAATCTCGTGAATAATCACTTTGGATTCTCTTGGAACTTGGCTGATTAAACCATATTGGAATCCACCATCTTAAAAATCCAGAAAGCGGCCCCACAAAGAGACTTCTTGGCCCCTGTCCATTCCTCGGTTTTGTACTTTCTGTCAAGGGATTCCCAGAGGCTCTTTGGCCTTTTTCCTTTTCGCAAAATAACAACATTGTAGTAGCGAATTTTTCAATCCGTTCAGTACGTAATTTTGGCATAAAAGGAAATCAGCAATGATCTCCATTCCTACATAGCACTGATAGATTCAATATCTCTCCTCACCCCTCATTGAGCTTAGGAAGCCCCAAAAATCCCCCCCCCTCCGAGAGAAATCTGGCCAGGTTCAGCGTCATCAAGTAGAAGGTGCAATTTTCCTGCTTTGCCAACCTCTTGAAGTCCGCACACGTGAACTTCTCTGGCTTTTCTCCAAGACTATTTGGAACAGGAATGAAAAACCACGTGGGGCAATAGGAGGAACGACATGATTTGTAGTCGTGACAAGAGGGGCAACAGGAGTAGTCTCACTTGAAGCAGAAGCCATTTCTGAAACAATTCATGTAATGAGTACAAATTCTGTTTTAAGTTTGTTAGCCAAAATGCTAAACGCGAATTTAACAGAAACAATATACTAAGAACAAGTAATGATTGTAGTACAATACAATATTATAACGAGTGCTTAGATACTGAACAGTAATAAACAACTGATTAAGCAGCAAGGAAACGGTAAAGAAAATGAGAAATAATAAGAAAACTGTAAAGAAAACTGAGGCATGTAACAAATACAGTTTTCTTAAAACAGATTCGTCGCCTCCACAAGATGCTTGAGGATCAACACGTACAGATTTCTATTTCCAGGATACAATGAAAAAACCAGTAGCAAACAAAGCACAAATTTACTACTCCGGCGAACTTGAATCGTACCTTCACATTATCACCAAAACTTAACGGAGGCCAAATGAAAAGTTAAAAATATGAAATGCAAGAGAATTCTTGAGTGAGATCTTGAATATTGTGTGTCTGGATTGAAAAAATGATACACTATTTATAAGATTCAAAAAGCACACCAAGAGTCATAAGATTAATTAACTCAATTAATCTTTCAATTAACTCAAGAATGTGGAGAGCCAAAAGTCTCAAATTAATTAAAGAACTATGGAGAGCCAAAGGACACTCTCACATTCATGATCCATAATTTTCATTCAAAAATTTTAATTTAAATAAATTTCCAACACTATGCGAGGAGAATGAAATTGTTTGAAAGATCTGTTCTTGAATGAGTGTCCTTATGTGTATTATGTTCATTGCTTTGCTCATCGTCTACAATTACTATTAGTAGCAACTGCTCAAAATATTATACCTAACGAACATTTCTTTTCACACTTTGTTGTTATAGTGAATGTTGTTGTTCTTCTTCCAAACGTCATGATCAATTACAAATTGCTCAAGCTTACTGAAATTGCAGAATTGATATCTACTAATGAGCTTGAAAGTGGAAGAGGAAAAAATCAGGTTGGGACATTACAACGTCCAAGAGATACACAGTGGGGATCTCACTTGAAGGCACGTCATAGTTTACTTGTTTTGTTTGATTATGTCTTGGTTTATTTTATGTGATATCATTAATGAAAAAAACAATTTATCTAGTAAAACAACAGCGGATGGAGTTTATGGTGAGAGTGTCATTTGAATTTGTGTTTATATTGCATTTTGTTATCGAGTTGTTAGAAATGGCCGATGATCTTTGTAGAATTCTACAATGCAAGTCTCGAGATATTATAAATTTCATGGATGTAGTTGGTAACACAAAAAAACTTATTCAGAAGTTTAGAGAGAATGGATGGGATCAATTATTTGACAAAGTGAAGAATTTTTGTGATATTAGTGAGATAGATGTCCCAGATATGCAATCCCCCATCGATCAGGTAGAGGGAAACTAAGTAAAGGAAATTTTACCTTGGATCATTGATAAGTGTGTTGAGTATTCATATTTTTGTGTTATTTTTATATTTATTTCGCATGCATTTATTTTATTTTCGTGAGTTTTGTTTAGTGTTTTATTTTATGTGCATGTATTATACTCTCCTGGTTGAATTTTGTAGGAAAATGGAGTTTTTAAGAAAACAACCGTGCAGACAAGGTGCGCGCGCACGAGATCCCATCTTGCACGTGCGCAGTGTTAAGTTCCAGAAACACAATTGTCAAGGCGCGCGCGGGCGAGATTACCCCTCGCGCGTGCGCAGAAGAAAGTTCCAACGAAGCTCGAAAGAAGGTCGCGTGCCCGCGCGCGAGATGTTTATGAGCCACTATTTGTTTAAGCTGCGCGCGCGCGAGTTACCAACCATGCGCGCGCGCGTGTTCGGGAATGTGTGATGTTCAAGAATTTCTAGGTCAAGGAGGATTCTAATTGGCGCGGACCCTATAAATAGAAGTTTGGTGATCTTTTCGAAAACTTTTGGTCTTTTTGATTACGCACGAAGGCTGACGGCGGTTGCTGAAACAATTCTCCAGTTTTTTCTCTTTTCTCGTATTTTCTAGTTTATGATTTTAGACTTGGTTTAATTAATTATGTTTATTAGTGAGTAGTAGTTTTTCTTCGATCAAGGACACGTGATTGGGCCAGAAAATTTATGAAGAAAACTTGATTTGTTTATTTGAGATTTTCAGACATGATTTGATTTTATGATTATCGAATTTTTATTTGTCTTGTGAATTTCCTGGCCAGTTATTTGCTTGCATGTAAATTGATTCCAAGTCGACAGAGGATTTTTGATTTTGATCACTTCGATATTCAACATAGTGTAAAACTAACTAGAAATAGAATTCGGTTTCATTGGTGTAAACAGAATTTTCACAGTTATTCATGCATTCAAATTTTATTAGAATTACGAAAGATTAATCCGTCAAAATTTGAATAGGTTTGATTGTTCTAGAAATAGTCCTTTGAACAATTTAGGAAAATTCCTGTGAATTAAGCTTAAGTCTGATATCTTAGATCGACTGCTTATTACATGAATTGTCTGGTACCTACGTGAGTCCATGATCGAGTTTTTCCCAAATTTGAATTAAATACAAATTTTTCTGCTGCGTTTTAGTTAATTTAATTTTATTTTCAATTTTAATTATTAGTTTAAAATCTGAATCATTTTTATTCATTAGTCTAGATTAAGTAGGAATAAATATATTTTGGTATTAATATTTTATACAGTCCCTGTGAGTTCGACATCTGGACCTTTGTCCATTATATTATAACTTGACCTGGTACGTTTGTCAGTTGATTTTTTATCATACCAATTTAGCCGGTCACGTTTTTGGCTCCGTTGCCGGGGACTGTTTGATATCAGAATTTTTTTTTCGCTTCAGATTAGACATTATTTATTTTCTTAAATTCTGACTATAATTTCTTGGTGATTTTCAGGTACCTTCTGTTGTGCATGCATAGCATTCGATCTCGGGAATTATTACCACTTGATTTAGAGATCGAACGCACGCTTAGTATGATCCGAAAAGCCAAGAAATCTATCAATCTTGAATTAGAGTCAGAATCTAAATCTGAAGTAGAGATGGAGGACAACCGTACTGTTAGGGATCTAATTAGGCCGCCAGTTGAAGGATATGGATCTAGCGTAGTTCGCCTAGCTGTTGAGGCGAACAATTTTGAGCTGAAACCCTCTACTATTCAGTTAATCCAACTTAAAGCAAGATTTGGGGTTACATCCGTGGAAGACCCCTACGCTCATTTGGAGTGTTTTCTGTCGATCTGCGACACGTTCACATCTGATGTAGTGCGACTGATAGTCGTGTTTTTTTTGCATTTGTTAATGTTATTTTGTTAGTAGTTTGCATGCATTTATTTGTTTTAGTTCATGTTTTATCTTAGTTTGTTGTTTGCATGCATTTAGCTTCATAACATACTCCCGGGTATAATGTGTAGGAGGTATCAAATTTTAAGAAGAAAAGCAAAATTTTGGAAAAGTTTCATGCGCTCGATCCCACGTACTCATAGGATCGAGCGCGACTTCAGAAGATTCAAGGCAACAGGCAAGCTATTTTTCATGTGCTCGATCGTACAAACTCACGCGATCTAGCGCGGCCGAGGAAATTGAAAACAGTGGGATTGAAATTTTCATGCGCTCGATCGGACGTACTCACGCGATCGAGCGCACTAGTCTGTTCGGAAAATATTTTGTAATTTTAGAAACTTTGTTATTTTGGATTCTAGTTTTTATTAGGCTTTTAATTACGTTTTTAGTGGAGATTATCAGACTTGGACACTCTCTAAGGCGGCTAGGTTTTTGCTCTTAAAATTTTCTCTGAAGTTTTCTTCTTTTCTTTTGAATTTTTCTTGAGTTTGTGATGAATCGGTGTAGCTAAACTTTTATTCTTGGTTGAGGGAGACGAAACCTTGATATAATTTATTCATGAGATTTGATTTTCAGTGTTTAATCTTTATTAAGTATCAATAGTTGATCTGTTTTATTTTATGCTTGTGTGCGAGATTTTAGGACTGGCCTTCTTAGAATTTTGTTATACAAACTATAGCTAAATTAGAATTCAAATCCGTAATTGTTTGAATCAACTAATTTGCGAAGCAACTACCTTTGATATTTTCTGCTGTTGAATTTATTAAATCGTAGGGTCAACTTTTGACTAGGATAAATACAACCGCTGGTGTTTGTGTTGTCTAGATTTGTCAGTTTTACTTGTTTGAATGCTACCTTAGATTTAAATCTAGATCGCTGGAATCCGGACTAATTTATTGGTAAGGGTTAATCTAGAATGCTGGTTTCTAATTAACTAAAATTAAGGTGAAACAGGAATTTTATTTTCAATGATGAATATTTGATAGGATTAATTATTTTTAGGGAATCGATGATTGAATGAATGAATATCAAGGGTGTAGTCGACCGATACCAAGTCTCGTCTCTTATTGATTTCTCCAATTTAATTTTCAATCTTGCATGCTAGTGATATTATTAATTTTTAATTGGTTAAATTTTCAGTAGTTAATCCAAAACTCAAAAACCCTTTAGTTTGTTTAGAACACATTAAATTTACCTTTCCTGGTGGGAAGGATCCCTACTCACACTACTACATTTTTTGTGGTTATCTAATTGAGTTGGGTAATTTGGGCGTGATGCGACTAAGCGCTACCAAATTTTGGCGCCGTTGCCGGGGACGGTGTTTAAATTATTGTGTTCTATTTCTTTTTGTTTTGCTTTGTTTAATCTCACTCTCTTCTCTTTTCTTTGTTTCTTGTACTTTCTTGTTCATGCTTTCATGTGATTTTGCTGAAGAAAACTTTCTCTATGACCCGAAGATTGAAAGAACTTTGCACATGCGAAGGAGAGAACTTCGTAGGCAACAACAAGAGGAAGCTTCTCGAGCTGCTTTTCCAGAAGAAGAGATGGCTGCTAATGCGAACCTGAGTCTTAGAAAATTGGGCACTCCTGATCCCATTCAACAACCTTTATGCATTACTTTTCCTACACTAAAAAATAATGCTACTTTTGAGCTTAAGTCTGGATTGATTCACTTATTACCTGCTTTTCATGGTCTTGCTGGTGAGGACCCGAATAAAAACTTAATGGAATTCCACGTGGTTTGCACGAGTATGAAACCCCATGGAGTGACAGAGGAGCAAATTCAGCTGAGAGCCTTTCCTTTCTCTTTGAAGAGTGCTACTAAGGATTGGCTATACTACTTGATCTCTGGTTCTATCACAACTTGGACGGAGATGAAAAGAATCTTTCTGGAAAAGTATTTCCCAGCCTCTGGAGCTGCGAACATCCGGAAGGAAATCTATGGAATCAAGCAATACTCAGGATAATCACTGCATGAATATTGGGAGCGGTTCAAGAAGCTTTGTGCTAGCTGTCCGCAACACCAGATAAGTGAAAATCAGTTAATTCAATTATGCTATGAAGGTTTGTTGTCTCATGACAGGAGTATGCTAGATGCGGCAAGTGGAGGTGTTTTTAAGGATAAAACTCCGGTACAATCAAGGAACTTAATTGAGAATATGTGTAAGGCCCGGGATTAATTAATATTAATCCAAATTTATTTAATTTTAAACCGAGTATATTTAATTTGAGAATATTTAGATTTTTGATTTAAATTCTAATATTTTTAAATTATTTAAGATTGAAATTGAATTAAAATAAGGGCCGAGGACCAAATCGCAAATATTGAAGAATTGAGGGACTAAAGTGCAATTTTGATTGAAAGTTATCTGATTTTAATTCTATTATCAGCATGATACGTGTACATGCCTTAGAAATTTCAGAAGTTTTGAAGCAGAGAGCCGTTCTTCTTCATTTTCCTTTGAAATGTTGAGATTCAATTTGCCGTAACTTTTGAACCGGTTATCCGATTTCGATTCCGTAAATTGTTCTGGAATCCTTACGACGAGGGCTTCGATCTCGTGTAAGTTTTATGATGTATTATTTGGATTTCAAAATCAGTATGGAGCGGATATAATCCATGTTGTTGAAGATTTATGCTTTGAACCAAGCCTTGACAGCAAAAACTCTTCTGCAGAATTTCTGGAATTTGGAGGCCGCTCGATCCGCAGAAGTTGACGGATCGAGCGAGCCCTGTAATTTGCGGACAGAACTTTTGAGTTTTTGGCTCGCTCGATCCGCAGAAGTTGACGGATCGAGCGAGGCCAAATTGTGTTCCATCCGAGAGCTGAGCAATTGTGCTCGCTCGATCGGGTGTTTTTCACCGATCGAGCGAGACACTGATTTTTAAAAAAAATATAAAAAATTTTGCTTTACTTTGCTCTTGGTTTCTTAATTGATGTTTAATGAATGTTAATTGTTCATTAATTGCCCTAAGATGAGATTAGCAACCCGAGGTCCCCACAACAGGTGGTATCAGAGCATAAGTTTCTCGGACTGAGAATAGATGAGCGGGGTAGATCGAGTCTTCTATTCTGATTTATTTATTGCTTTCATAATTGTATGGTATATGATTGAGTGAGTACAGATATTAAATTGTCACATGATGCTGTGATAATTTGCGAAGAATATGCTATACAATGGTTTGAATTACATGTTATCTGGTTATTTGATTGAAGTAATGTGGACTGCAACAGACTTGTTGTAATTGAGATTGAACTGTACACTAATCTGTTTGATTATCAGATATGCCTCCCCGACCAGCACCGAGAGTTAGACAGACGCTGGCTACGAATCAGCCTGAACAGACAAATGCTGCTCAGGTCCCAGTGACAGTGTCTGAACATGGACAGGGTAGTACTTCTACTGATGAGTTTAGTGATGCTAATCAGATGGAGAAACTTCTGAAACGATTCCAGTCATTCCAACCACCGAAGTTGCAAGGAACTGAGAATGCTGTGGAATGTGAAAATTGGCTGGAAGATATTGAGCAGTTATACGAGTCTATTGACTATTCAGATGATCGTCGTGTGAGACTGATTATTCATCAAACTGCATGGCCTTGCCAAGAGTTGGTGGATAGCGACGAAGAAAGCATTGGAAAATCAAGGTACTGTTATTACATGGTCTGTATTTTGAACTGCTTTCTATCAGCGTTTCTTTCCTGTGTCTTATCGTAAGGACAAAGGAGCAGAGTTTGCAAGTCTGCAACAGGGGCAGTTAAATATCGAAGAATATGTTTCCAAATTCACCAGTTTGTTGAATTTTACTCCACATATTGCTGTTAGTGATGAAGCTCAAGCCGATCAATTCATCAATGGCTTGAACCCTGATGTGTTTACACTTGTGAATTTGGGAAGACCGAATACCTTTGCTGATGCTCTGAATCGAGCAAAGGGTGCAGAAGCAGGGATACTAAAACAACGAGGAGCACAGTTTGTGCCACAGCCAGTGAGACAGTCCCAAGAACAGTCACAGATTCCACCGCCACCTCGATTTGAAGCTGGAGGTAGTATTAGTGGAAAGAAAAGTTTCTTCAAGGGCAAGAGAAAACAATTCAAGAGATCTGGTGGTAGTATCTCTTCAAGTTCAGGTAGCTCCCGACAGTCTAGAGCTGGACAGAGGTCTGATGTGTATTGCACCAAGTGTGGTGGTCGCCATACCAATGAACAATGCCGAGGTGTACTTGGAAGCTGCCACATTTGCAACAAGATGGGACATTTTGCACGAGTGTGTCCACAACGAGGATCTGAGGGTGCACAGTGTGCGGGATCATCGAGACCGGTAGGTCAATCTACATCTTTTGTTCACTCTTTTCAACCACAGCCTGCAGCACCGAGTAGAGGAGGAGGAGGAGGTAAGTCAGTGAATCAACCTCCGAGGCAACAAGCACGAGTGTTTGCATTGACAGAAGATCAAGAACAAGCAGCACCAGATGATGTGATTGCAGGTAACTGTTTTCTTTCTGGTTATCCTGCCTATGTCTTATTTGATACTGGTGCATTGCATACATTCATCTCTGAGCAATTTGTTACGTTGTATTCATTGCCTGTTGAGTCATTAACTACTGTAGTGTCTATATCTTCACCGTTGGGAAAAGGTATAGTATCAGTGAAGTCTGTTAGAAACTGTGTACTACAGTACGAAGGTAATGAAGTTGAGCTTGACTGTATCGTTCTTGGTTTATCTGATTTTGATTGCATAATTGGTATCGATATGCTAACCAAGTACAGAGCAACAGTGGACTGTTTTCAGAAGATTGTGAAGTTCAGACCTGATATGACTGATGAATGGAAATTTTATGGTAAGGGTGCTAGATCTAAAATTCTTTTGATATCTGTTATTGTTATGACTGATTTGTTACAGAAGGGAGCAGAGGGATTTTTGATCTATGCAGTTGATATGCTGAAGTCTAGTCCGAAATTGACAGATATACCGGTGGTGAGTGAGTTTGCAGATGTATTCCCTGATGAGATTCCAGGATTGACACCGTACAGAGAAGTAGATTTCGGTATTGAATTAATGCCAGGTACACAACCGATATCGAAAGCACCTTACCGAATGGCACCGATTGAATTAAAAGAATTGAAAGACCAACTCGAAGATTTGTTGGCCAAAGGATATATCAGACCGAGTGTATCCCCATGGGGTGCTCCGGTATTATTTGCTAGAAAGAAGGACGGATCGATGAGGCTATGTATTGACTACCAGCAATTGAACAAAGCAACGGTAAAGAATCGCTATCCTTTACCTCGTATTGATGATTTATTTGATCAATTGCAGGGTTCGTCGGTATATTCGAAGATTGATCTCCGATCCGGATATCATCAGTTGAGAGTTAGAGACGAGGATTCCTAAGACTGCATTTAGAACCAGGTATGGCCATTATGAATTCATAGTCATGCCTTTTGGTCTAACGAATGCACCGACAGTTTTTATGGGATTGATGAATAGAGTATTTCAAAGATATTTAGATGATTTTGTGATTATCTTTATCGATGATATTTTGATATACTCTAAGAATCTGTGTGAACATGCTGATCATCTCCGAACTGTATTGAGAATATTAAGAGAAGAGAAATTGTATGCCAAGTTATCCAAATGTGAGTTTTGGTTGCAGCGAGTTGTTTTTCTTGGTCATGTAATTTCAGGAGATGGCATTTCAGTGGATCCGAGTAAGGTTGAAGCTGTGATTAGTTGGCAGAGACCGACATCTGTGCCAGAAATTCGAAGTTTTATGGGCTTGGCAGGTTATTACCGTCGTTTCATTCGAGATTTTTCATCGATAGCGAAGCCTATTACACAGCTTACACAGAAGAATGCACCATTTATTTGGTCTGAAGCATGTGAAAGAAGTTTCGTTGAACTCAAGAAGAGATTGACGACAGCGCCGATTTTAATAATCCCTATAGGTACTGGTGATTTTGTTGTTTATTGTGATGCTTCTCACCAGGGTTTGGGATGTATTTTAATGCAAAAAGGACAAGTTGTCGCTTATGCTTCTCGACAACTTAAACCACATGAAGTCAGGTATCCGATTCATGATCTTGAATTGGCTGCAATCGTCTTTGCATTGAAAATCTGGAGACATTATTTATATGGCGAGAAATTTGAAATCTTTTCTGATCACAAAAGTCTGAAGTATCTGTTCTCACAATCTGAATTGAATATGAGACAACGACGATGGCTTGATTTGTTGAAGGATTTTGATTGTGAAATCAAATACTATCCGGGAAAATCTAATGCAGCAGCGGATGCCCTAAGTAGAAAGGTATGTGCTTTATCCTTTTCTACGATAGGTGTATCTAATTTGATTGAAGATTGTTGTATTTTGGGGTATGTATTTGAGATATATAAAAGGCCGATGAGAGTGTATGCAATCAGTGCTGAGCCAGAGTTATTGATTCGTATCAAAGAAGCACAGAAAGCTGATCAGAATATACAGAAATCGATTGAAATGATCTGATCAGGACATCAGTCTGAGTACAAGGTTAGTGACGATGATATCTTTTATGTGAATGACCGAATAGTTGTTCCCAATATTGCAGACTTGAGACAGAATATTTTGAAAGAAGCCCATTGCAGTCGCTTCAGTGTTCATCCTGGAGGCAGAAAGATGTATAACGACTTGAAGAATCAATACTGGTGGAAATAAATGAAGTCTGACGTGACTGAATTTGTATCCAAATGTTTGAATTGCCAACAGGTGAAGGCTGAAAGGAAGAAACCAGGTGGCTTATTACAGAGTTTATCGATTCTTGAATGGAAATGGGACCACATTTCCATGGACTTTGTAACGAAGTTGCCATGATCATCTCCAGGATGCGATGCTGTTTGGGTGATCATCGACAGATTGATGAAATCTGCGTGCTTTATTCCTTATCGAATGACTTATCGTCATGATCAAATGGCGGATCTCTATATTCGAGAAGTGGTAAGACTACACGGTGTGCCAAAGTCGATAGTATCTGACCGAGATCCGAGGTTTACTTCACACTTTTGGCATAGCCTACAGGAAGCTCTAGGTACGCGCTTACATTTGAGTACTGCTTATCATCCTCAAACTGACGGTCAATCTGAACGCACTATTCAGACGCTTGAGGATATGCTCAGAGCTGTAGTACTTGATTTTGGCGTTACATGGCAAAATTCTATACCACTCATGGAATGTTTTTATAAAAACAGTTATTAGACGAGTATAGAGATGGCACCATTTGAAGCATTATAAGGGAAGAAGTGTCGATCGCCTTTATATTGGGATGATGTTTCTGAGGTACCTGAGTTAGGGCCAGATATGATCAGACAGATGACTGAGAAAGTGAAATTGATATAGCAGAGAATGAGAACAGCGCAGCATAGAAAGACGAGATATGCAAATGTACGACGACGGCCGTTATCTTTTGATCAGGGAGATAGAGTGTTTCTGAAGATTTCACCGTTCAGGGGCACAGTTCGATTTGGCAAAAAAGGAAAATTATCTCCGAGGTATATTGGGCCGTATGAGATTCTCGAGAAGATAGGCAATCTTTCTTATCGACTCGCTCTTCCTATGTCTTTATCTGGAATACATGACGTCTTTCATGTATCGATGTTGAGGAAGTACATATCTGATGCATCTCATGTGATTCGATCTGATGAAGCTGAGTTGGATGATACTCTTTGCTATTTCGAACGACCTATTCAGATTCTTGATAGGAAGACGAAGCAACTCCGAACGAAGACCATTCCATTGGTGAAGATTCAATGGAGTAGACACGGAGTTGAAGAAGCAACGTGGAAAGTCGAAGAAGATATGAAGCAACGATTTCCTTATCTATTCCACTGATGTGAGTTCTTATTCAGTTTTTGGTTATTCTTTATTCTTATGAGCATGCAGTCTGCATATCTATACTGTTTATGAATTCGAGGACGAACTCATGTCTTAGTGGGGGAGAAATGTAAGGCACGGGATTAATTAATATTAATCCGAATTTATTTAATTTTAAACCGAGTATATTAAATTTGAGAATATTTAGAGTTTCGGTTTAAATTCTAATATTCTTAAATTATTTAGGATTGAAATTGAATTAAAATAAGGGCCGAGGACCAAATCGCAAATATTGAAGAATTGAGGGACTAAAGTGCAATTTTGATTGAAAGTTATCTGATGTTAATTTTATTATCAGCATGATACGTGTACATGCCTTAGAAATTTCAGAAGTTTTGAAGCAGAGAGCCGTTCTTCTTCATTTTCCTTTGAAACGTTGAGATTCAATTTGCCGTAACTTTTGAACCGGTAATCCGATTTTGATTCTGTAAATTGTTCTGGAATCCTTACGATGAGGGCTTCGATCTCGTGTAAGTTTTATGGTGTTTTATATGGGTTTCAGAATCAGTTATTGAGCAGAGATCAGATTTTATGTGTTTGTTATGTTCTTAACATTCTATCGATTTTATATGCGCTACCGGATCGAAGTTGGATGATTGAATGGATTGGTTTTGACTTTTAGCATGTATATCGATGAGTATAGCTGCTGATATGATGTTATGTTACTGAGTTTTATAAGATATATGCTGATATATGAATTTGAGTCACAAGTTTCGAAGTCGGGATTACGTTGGTTACCGATTTTGAATCGCTACGTCGTTTAATCGAGTTTTGGAACTGTTTTGATAGCCAATATTTGAGTTGAATTTGTTGTTGAGATGTTTTGAATGTTATAGTATTTTTCTTATTCAGTTTCAGTTGAGTTTGAAGGCTAAACGACACAAGACGCCGACTTGAACTAACGAAGAAAGAGTTGAGGTTTGAAATGCGATTGATTGATGAATTCTTGATGGTTTTGACTCGTTTCTGAAATGATAGATTGATATGGAGTTTGATATATGTATTTTGATTATATCTTACAGATTTGAAGAGTTCAGAACCTCGATAAACGAAGGTATAATGATGACATCGCGAAGTAGGGACTTTGAAACTCAAGAACGACTAATCTTGAGTTGGCCCGCAAAAACCACATACTTGTTTATGTTTTTGATTTGATTGTGATGTTGTCGATCCATCTCAGGTAGTGGATCTTTATATTAGAGTTGATATGATGCTATATTGAATCGATTCTATGCCAATGTTGCGGTTAACCTTATTTGCGAGTCGTTTACGAACTCGTTAGATGGATATCCATGTCAAGATCGTTTACGAATCTTGATGGCACGAAGTTATATGAATCAATTCTTATTCGAAGCGTTAATTTACTCTATTTGTTGAGTCGAGTTTTAAATAGAGTCGATATGATTTATTTAACGCCTTTTATATGTTGGTTATACTGAGAAGGTTTTCTCACCGGAGTTTATCCGGCTGTTGTCTTGTTTTGTATGTGTGCATGACAACAGATAGGGCAAGAGCAAGTCATCGACGTCATTGACAGCTGGGAGAGAGTTTAGCACGTGAGGACCCGGGTTGTAGATGATATCTTGAACTTTAGAAGCACTAAACTTTAGTTATGTTGGTTTTGGATTACATGTATGACACTTGAGATAATTTGTGTTGTTTATCGATCTTTAGCGACTTGTTTGATGTAATAAATGCATGTATTGATGTTCAAGATTTCAATTATGTATGTATGCATATTTCCAGATTTTATAGCATGTGTAGAGTCCATGTTGTTGAAGATTTATGCTTTGAACCAAGCCTTGACAGCAAAAACTCTTCTGCAGAATTTCTGGAATTTGGAGGCCGCTCGATCCGCAGAAGTTGACGAATCGAGCGAGCCCTGTAATTTGCGGACAGAACTTTTGATTTTTTGGCTCGCTCGATCCGCATAAGTTGACGGATCGAGTGAGGCCAAATTGTGTTCCATCCGAGAGCTGAGCAATTGTGCTCGCTCGATCGGGTGTTTTTCACCGATCGAGCGAGACACTGATTTTTAAAAAAAAAATTAATTTTTTCTTTACTTTGCTCTTGGTTTCTTAATTGATGTTTAATGAATGTTAATTGTTCATTAATTTCCCTAAGATGAGATTAGCAACCCGAGGTCCCCACAATATGGCTGCCAATTCTCAACAATTTGGCACCATCAAGAATGAGCATGTACTGAAAAAGAACAACGAGGTAAATGTCTCTTTCCTTGAACAACAATTAATTGAATTGACGACTCTTGTGTGTCAGATGGCTGTAGGGAATGGACAAACTGCAAAGGCATGTGGGATTTGTGATGCAGTGGGACATGCTACTGATATGTGTCCCACACTTCAAGAACAATCGGTTGAACAAGTCAATGCTACTGGAGGATTTCCTGGACCACCACAACGGAAATATGATCCCTATTCCAACACAGACAATCCTGGTTGGAAGGATAATCCAAATCTGAGATATGGTAACCCTCAAGCAAATCAATCGGGGCCTCAAGAACCACCGCACAATCAAACTTTTAGGCCACCGTATCCTTAACAGCAGAAGCGTCCTCAGATTCCCAATCCGAGTGAGTTTCTTGAAAATATTGTTAAGGAGCTTGCTACTAATACTGTAAATTTCCAACAGGAAACCAGAGCAAGTATTCAAAACTTGAATACCCAGATGGGACAACTTGCCACCGCCATCAATAATTTGGAAGCATATCATTCTAACGCTTTGCCATCACAAAAAATTCCAAACCCAAGAGAGAACGCAAGTGCCCTCACTCTACGGAATGGGAAGGAGTTGAAGATCAAGGAGAAAGAAGTGGATACTTCGGCCAAGGAGAAACCACAAGAAGAGCCGAAATTGACTGACGGAGAAGCATCCAAAGAAGAAGCGCCAAGAGGTAAGTTTCCTCCACTTTCTGAATATAAGCCTGTTGCCCCTTTTCCCTTAGCACTTAAGGAGTCTAGAAAATATGAAGGGATAAAGGATCTTTATGAGACTTTTCATAGTTGTGAGGTGAATATTCCGTTGCTAGATGTTATTAAGCAGGTACCTCGATACGCGAAGTTCTTGAAGGAACTGTGCACAGCAAAGAGGAAATAGACATTGAAGGGCTGTCAAAAAGTGGAGCTTGGTGAGAACGTATCTGCTGTGATCCAACGAAAATTGCCCGCGAAATGCAAGGATCCAGGTATGTTTTCTATCCCATGCACCATAGGGAATGTTAGACTTGAGAAGGCCATGTTAGATCTAGGAACATCAATTAATGTTATGCCATATTCTATCTATGCATCCTTGAAACTTGGTCCATTGAACAAAATGGGAATTGTTATTCAATTAGCTGATAGGTCTAATGCATACCCTAGGGGAATAGTAGACGATGTGTTAGTGCAAGTGAATTACTTAGTATTTTCTGCAGATTTTTATGTGCTTGACATGGAAAATGGTGAACATAATAGTCCTATTTTGTTAGGCAGACCATTCTTGAAAACTTCCATGACTAAAATTGATGTTCACAGTGGCACACTCACTATGGAATTTGATGGCGAGGTTGTGAAATTTAATATTTATGCCATGAAATTTCCTGACAGTGATGATTGCGTATTTTCAATTGATATTGTGGATTACTTGGCCCAAGATTATTGTGAGTATGCAGGAAAAGATGATCTAGAGGTGGCTCTCGTTGCACCCATTCAGCAGGATGATGGAATTGAAGTCAGTGAAGAAGTGAAAGAGATTGAGCGAATTCTGAACAATGCTTCTGAGCTACCTCAGTTAGGTAATGTCTCTTATTTATCTTTACCAATCTCTAATACTCGGCGCATTCCATCTGTTTTGCAGGAACCATAAAGACACTTCCAAAACATCTCAAGTATGTTTTCCTTGGAGAAGGAGAAACATTACTAGTCATCATCTCCAATAGTTTGGAAGACGAACAAGAGGAACAATTAGTCAAGGTACTACACGAGCACAAAACTGCTATCGGATGGACCATAGCAGACATCAAGGGAATTAGCCCTTCTACATGCATGCACAGAATTTTAATGGAGAAAGGTGTGAATCCCTCACGTCAGCCGCAGAGAAAGTTGAACCCACCGATGATGGAGGTGGTGATGGCTGAAATTCTGAAACTACTTGAAGTTGGAGTCATCTACCCGATTTTTGACAGTCAGTGGGTCAGTCCGGTCCAAGTGGTGCCCAATAAAACTGGAATTACTGTGGTGAAGAATAAGGATGACGAGATGGTTCCCACCCATATTCAAAATGGGTGGAGGGTTTGTATAGATTATAGGAAGTTATATGCGGGAACCCGAAAGGATCACTTTCCTTTACCATTTATTGATCAAATGATTGAACGTTTAGCATGTCATCCTTACTATTGTTTTCTTGATGGATATTTTGGTTATTTTCAGATTGATATTGCACTAGAGGATCAGGAAAAGACGACATTCACTTGCCCATTTGGCACCTTTGCATATCGACGCATGCCTTTTGGACTTTGCAATGCACCGGCCACTTTCCAATGGTGTATGGTTAGTATCTTTTCCGACTTCATTGAGCATATCTTAGAAGATTTTATTGATGATTTCACTGTCTATGGTGATTCATTTGAAAAGTGTCTGTCTAATCTTGCTCTTGTCCTCAAGAGGTGTGTCGAAACCAACTTAGTCTTAAATTTTTAAAAATGTCACTTTATGAATGGGCAAGGTGTTGTGTTAGGTCATGTTGTTTCATCTAAGGGAATAAAAGTAGACAAAGCTAAAATTGATATTATTCAGTCTCTCCCTTATCCCACATGTGTGCGGAAAGTGCGTTATTTTCTTGGCCATGCAGGTTTCTACAGGAGATACATTCAGGACTTCGCCAAGATCGCATCCCCCATGTGCAAATTGTTGCAAAAAGATGTCCCGTTTGAGTTTGATGAACCATGCAAAACATCTTTTGACAAACTCAAGGACTCATTGACATCCGCCCCAATAATCCAGCCACCGGATTGGAGCCAACCATTCGAGATCATGTGTGATGCCAGCGACTATGCAGTTGGCGCTGTTTTAGGCCAAAGAGTTGGGAAAGCATTGCATGCTATATACTACGCTTCGCGTATCCTTAACGATGCCCAACGGAACTACTCCACCACTGAAAAAGAGCTTTTAGCTGTAGTTTTTGCATTAGAAAAATTTCGCTCCTATTTACTTGGTGCTAAAGTCATTGTTTATTCTGATCATGCATCTCTTCGTTTTCTGATGGCGAAGAAGGAGGCAAAACCAAGGCTGATAATATGGATACTACTTTTGAGAGAATTCGATGTGGAAATCAAAGACAAAAGAGGGACAGAAAATTGAGTCGCTGACCACTTGAGCCGCCTAGTTCATATCGATGAGGAACTGAGCTTGCGTGAAGAATTTCTTGATGAACAACTGTTTTCAGCAAGCACCGAATTACCCTGGTACGCAAAGTTTTCAATTATTTAGTTACTAAAGGGTTTCCTTCTGAATTTTCTAAGGCACAAAAGGACAAGGTGAGAAGCGATGCAAAGTATTATGTGTGGGATGATCCATACTTGTGGAAACGCTGCGCTGATCAAGTCATACGACGATGTGTACGGGCAAGCGAGGTAATCTCTATTCTCACGTTTTGTTATTCTTATGCATGTGGTTCCCACTTTGGAGCAAAAAGGACCGCAAGAAAGGTGTTGGTCAACCGATTTTTCTGGACATCCTTATTTTGAGACGCTTACATTTTTTTAAGTCGTGCACTCAGTTCCAGAAGACATGTAATATCTCCCGGCGTAATGAGATGCCTCAACAACCCATTTTAGTTTGTGAAATATTTGATGTGTGGGTGTTCGACTTCATGGGACCTTTTCCAAGTTCATATGGATTTATTTATATATTGCTTGATGTGGACTATGTCTCGAAATGGGTGGAAGCAAAGGCCACCCGTACTGACGATTCTAAAGTTGTTGCATATTTCATCAAGCACAACTTTTTCCCTAGGTTTGCGATTCCAAGAGCCATCATCAGTGATAGAGGAACACACTTCTGCAATCGAACTGTGGCTAGTTTACTTAAAAAGTACCATGTGATGCACAGGATCTCTATTGCATACCATCCACAATCCAACGGTCAAGCTGAAGTATCGAACAGAGAGATCAAGTCCATCCTAGAAAAGACCGTGAATCCAACAAGAAAGGACTGGATTTTGTGTTTGGATGATGCCTTGTGGGCGTATAGAACCGCGTTCAAGACGCCGATTGGAATGTCTCCATATCGGCTAATTTTTGAAAAACCATGTCATCTACCTGTGGAATTGGAGCATAAAGCCTATTGGGCTATTAAAAACTTTAACATGCAGATGGATGAGAGCGACGAGCACTGGAAGCTACAGTTGCAAGAATTGGAAGAAATCCGCAATGATGCTTATTCCAGCTCTAAGATTTACAAGGACAAGACAAAGGCCTTCCACGACAAGATGATTTTTAGAAGAGAATTCAAAGTCGGACAAAAAGTTCTGCTCTATCATTCACAACTTCTACTATTTCCAGGTAAGTTGCGTTCACGTTGTAATGGTCCGTTTGTTGTTACTAATGTCTTTCCCCATGGTGCAGTCGAAATTCAAAGTTTGGACACATCCAAAACATTCAAGGTGAATGGTCACCGACTTAAACATTACTATGAAGGAGTCCAAGCAAACATCAGAGGGGATGAGCATGATATCATTCTAGATGCTCCGCCAATTGTCGACTAAATCGGGGCATGCAGTCGAGCTATAGACAGACTGTAAATTTAGCACTGACTGGAAGGCAACCCAGTGTTTCTTTCCCTTTAGCTTTTGCTTGATTTTATTTATTGGTTTATTTTGCTTTTTTTTTTAGAAAATTTTTGAAAAAAAAAAAAAAGATTTTCACTGAAGGCGTGGTGCGCTCGATCCTGCGAACTCGTAGGATCGAGCGCACCATTTTACCCCAACTCTCTGCCCCGAATTTTTTATTGGGCGCGCTCGATCCTGCGTACTCACGCGATCGAGCGAGCGTTTTTCACCCGTTCTCTGCCCCTGATTTTAAGTAGCGCGCTCGATCCTGCGTACTCAAGCGATTGAGCTGTGCGCGTTATTTACTCTCGTTTCTTGTCTTTCCCCCCTCATTATTCCTTTGTTCTCTACTCGGCTCCCTCCATCCCTAAAACCCCCAAAATTTTGTTTCGTTCAAATCTCACCTATTGTTCTTCATATCTTGCAGGCACCATCCTACATCTTGAAACAATCACTCCTTCTCGCATCTCTACTTCTCAATCACCATATTTTTCTAAGGAACACCGGAAATCTGAGTGCACACCACGTGTTCGACAAATTGCCCCTGTCAAGTTTTCTTGAAATTCTTGCGACATTATGGGCCCAAAACGCAATAGAGAGATCGAAGAATCTTCTCGCCAAGGAACAAGGGATGCACCCGCTTCAATCAACCTTGCCGGTCGATTCGTAAACCAAACGGCTCGGGATAGGTATGATCACGCTAAAACCCATCGCTCCTCTATTACTGAGAGGGGTTTTGATATAGAGGCTTACGACAGCGATGTGGCTACCCAAATCTTGAACCTTGGGTGGGGAAAATTTTTTCAACAACCCTCTCCGGACATTGTCCCTATTGTTAGGGAGTTCTACGCTAATGCCGCGGAGCGCACGGATAGTAAGGCCTTCGTTCAAGGAATTTTGGTTTCTTATGCGCCCAAAGATCTGAATAGTCTATTGGAGATTCCCGACATTGATGATAGCCTATACCAGAGCATCGCCCTCAACCTGGATTTGCACGAGGTCCTTCAGCAACTATGCATGGTAGGGGCTGCCTGGCGGGATCCTGCTACATTCAAATGTTTTAAGGAGAAATACCTATTGATGGATCCGACCACTTGGTACATTTTCGTCGCCCACCGTCTGATGCCCATCTCATACACGAGTGAAGTCAATTTTGAGCGTGCCGTGCTACTCTACGCTCTCGATCTTAATCTGTCGGTAAATGCGGGAAGAGTGATTCACGCACAGATGAGGCATTCCATCACTACCAGGACATCGGGTCTTTTCTTCCTGATGATCATCACGCAGCTATGCTTGTGCGCCGGTGTGCAACATCGACCCGATGAGGAATTGTTGCCACCAATGCGCCCCATTGACAGAGCAACTATCGATGTCAAACGCACATATCAGAGAAGCAAATTCATGGTGGACGATCAATTTATGCCGGTCCATGATCCAGTACCGCCTTCGCGGCTCCCCCGCCAAACAACTACTTTCACTATTAGGGAATTGGCCCACCATGCCCAGTATCAAAATGCCTTCAATGCTGCTACGTCCTCCAATTTTCAAGTCCTGGAATATATTTGTCGTGGAGTTTCTAAGAGACTCGGGATCAACCCTACCACGCTTCCACCAGCCGTCCCATTCCCACCACCTTTCGAGTTTCAATTCCTTGATCCTGTTCTTCCCCCCGAGCATGAAGAGGAGGACGATGCCGACCGCTAAACCAGGGGAGTCTTGTTTTATTTTCTTTGCATTTCATTCTGTTTGCATTTTGTTCTTTGGTTTGTTGGTTGTTTGGTTAGTTTAGTTCTTGAGAATTGAGGAGAATTCTTAGTTTAAGTGTGGGGGGTGTATCATGCATTTCATTTGGTGTATCATGCATTTCATTTGTTTTTGTTGCGTTGTTGCATTTAGTTCATGCTCGTGTCATATCATTGTGTTGCATTCGTATTGAATTGAGAAAGATATGGTAGCCTGACCAATGATGAAGAATTCTTTTTGTTGTTTAGTAACTGAATCACATGCCATTCTAACCAAAAATTTTGAACTGATGGAACCAAATAGACGGTTGAACTCTTATACACTCGATGAATCATGCTTGAATCCAAAATTTGAAACATACAAACATGGATAGGATTGAGGCATTGTTGGATTATTTGGTCCGAATTTATTCTTGAATTATCCTTAGATGCCCTGTTGAACTTTCACGTATATATGAGCACATGAGGTACATACTTCTGAATTTGGTGCAAAATCATCATTTACTGTTGATGATTTCTCTTTTCTGCACTGATTAAAATTTGTATGAGTTGACGGTGAATTGAGATATGTCTAGAACAAGATTGGACACCCCTCGTGGCGAAATATGGGTAAACTGTAACTTAGGAATGATATAGGCAATTTTTTCTGGATATCTTTTGAGCTTTTCAAGACAACCACTGAATTATTTATCCCTAGTAACTTGTTTGAGCTTAATTGAAAAACAAGTGGCACGCGTGTAAACGTGTGGTAAACCCCCATTCGGCATTGTTTCAAGGTCCTGCAACTACTACCTATAGCCTAAACACTATTTCCTACCTTTAAGGGAGTAAGTTGAATGTCAAAATTACTTTAATGCTCCTACTTTGTTTTGAGAATATGGAATGGTGTGGTGATAGACATTTGAAAACAAAATATTGTAGTGCATAAGGGAATGAAATTAAAAAATGATGATGAGAAATAAAGTGGTGAAGAGAAAAAGAGAAAAAAAAATTAGTTGGTGAAAAGCAATAAAAAGTTTGAAATATCAATGAAGTGCAAAGAGGTTGAATTCCGAATAAAAAGGAGTGGATTTTAGAAAAGAGCATAATTTACTCCCTCTTTGAATATGTTTCCTTCATTTGTAGCCATAAGCCAAGCCTAACATTATAAGCTGATTAAGACCTATTGACTGAGTCACAGTCGCCCAATATACTAGTGAAGAGGGGTTGCGAGAATTTTGCCTATGGACTGTCGATTGACACTGTTGATAAGTATGAATTTTTGATCGAAACACGCACACACTAGAATTCTTTGTATTTGACCAATTATGAGTGTGTTAATTTGATTATCTATTCATTTTGATCCTGTGAATCCTTGAGAAGTTCTTATGATCTATGAATGTGTGAATTGAATTTGGAAGAGAGTGTTTTGAATTTGAGTTGCGGAGTTTATAAGTTTGTGCGGTGAAATTAGTCCGTGTTTTAAAATTTTCAAAAGAACATTCGTGAGTTAGATTTGGTGGGATGTGAAAATTTTGAAAATTGCTGAGGCCGGTGATCCGTAGTATTTCTTTATTCTTGTTTGTCCTATTTCATTCTGTTTTGCATGACTTGCTCGAGGGCGAGCAAGGATTAAGTGTGGGGGTATTTGATAGTCGTGTTTTGTTTGCATTTTTTAATGTTATTTTGTTAGTAGTTTGCATGCATTTAATTGTTTTAGTTCATGTTTTATCTTAGTTTTGTTGTTTGCATGAATTCAGCTTTATAACATACTCCTGGGTTTAATGTGTAGGAGGTATCAAATTTGAAGAAGAAAAGCAGAATTTTGGCAAAGTTTCATGCGCTCGATCCCACGTACTCATAGGATCGAACGCGACTTCTGAAGATTCAAGGAAGCAGGCAAGCTATTTTTCATGCGCTCGATCCCACGTACTCATAGGATCGAACACGACTTCTGAAGATTCAAGGCAGCAGGCAAGCTATTTTTCATGCGCTCGATCGGACAAACTCACGCGATCGAGCGCGGCCGAGGAAATTGAAAACATTGGGATTGAAATTTTCATGCGCTCGATCGGACATACTCCCGCGATCGAGCGCGCTAGTCTGTTTGAGAAATATTTTGTAATTTTGGAAACTTTGTTATTTTAGACTCTAGTTTTTATTAGGCTTTAATTCCGTTTTTAGAGGAGATTATCAGACTTGGACACTCTCTAAGGTGGCTAGGTTTTTGCTCTTACAATTTTCTCTGAAGTTTTCTTCTTTTGCTTTGAAATTTTCTTGAGTTTGTGATGAATCGTTGTAGCTAAACTTTTATTCTTGGTTGAGGGAGACAAAACCTTGATATAATTTATTCATGAGATTTGATTTTCAGTGTTTAATCTTTATTAAGTATCAATAGTTGATTTGTTTTATTTTATGCTTGTGTGCGAGATTTTAGGACTGGACATCTTAGAATTTTGTTATACAAACTATAGCTAAATTAGAATTCAAATCCGTAATTGTTTGAATCAACTAATTTGCGAAGCAACTACGTTTGATATTTTCTGCTGTTGAATTTATTATATCGTAGGGTCAACTTTTGACTAGGCTAAATACAACCGCTGGTGTTTGTGTTGTCTAGATTTGTCAGTTTTACTTGTTTGAATGCTACCTTAGATTTAAATCTAGATCGCTGAAATTCGGATTAATTTATTGGTAAGGGTTAATCTTGAATGCTGATTTCTAATTAACTAAAATTAAAGTGAAACAGGAATTTAATTTTCAATGATGAATATTTGATAGGATTAATTATTTTTAGGGAATCGATGATTGAATGAATGAATATCAAGGGTGTAGTCGACCGATACCAAGTCTCGTCTCTTATTGATTTCTCCAATTTAATTTTTAATCTTGCATGCTAGTGATATTATTAATTTTTAATTGCTTAAATTTTCAGTAGTTAATCCAAAACTCAAAACCCCTTTAGTTTGTTTAGAACACATTAAATTTACCTGTCCTCATGGGAACGATCCCTACTCACACTACTACATTTTTTGTGGTTATCTAATTGAGTTGGGTAATTTGGGTGTGACGCGACTAAGCGCTATCAGCGACTGCGGTTATTCACATTCTCTCTTCAAGGCGAAACTGTTGAGTGGCTAGATGATTTGCCTACTGGTTCAATCACTACATGGGACCAACTTGTTCTGACTTTTCTGAACAAGTATTTTCCTCTCACGAAGATGGCAAAACTATTTTCTGACATCATCTCATTCAGGCAGAAGGAAGCTGAATCTCTACATGCGGCTTGGACCCGATTCAAAAAGATGTTGAGGATGTGTCCTCAACATAATCTTACTCAGAGCCAGCAGACTCAGACCTTCTACAATGGGACGGATCAATCTGTTCGATCTATATTGGATGCTACTGCTAACAGAAGCCTATTCAGGAAGACACTAGCAGAAACATGGGAAATCATTGGAAATATGGCTGAAAGAAACATTGGTTGGTCAGATGTTAAGAATGAGAAAAAGGCTGGAGTACTAGAAGTCGATGCACTGACAGCACTGAGTGCAAAAATCGATGCTCTTACTCATCAGATGACAGTTATGCATACAACTTCAGCCAATTAAGTGCAAGCTCAACAGCCCGAGGAACAACAAGTATTTGAGGTTGATGCGGCGAATTTTATGGGAAACCAAAGGAGACAGCAATACTTACAATCCTGGCTGGAAGAACCATCCAAACTTCTCATGGAAAGCTGCAGATCCTACAGCCAACACATCAAATCCAGTCGAGAAGAAGCCCTCATTTGAAGAAATCATGATGAAATATGTAGGTGGTACTGAGACCCGTCTACAGAATCAGGAGGCAATGTTGGAGAAGTTAGAAACACAGATGAGTCAGATAGCGACACAGTTGTCAACTAGGCCAGCAGGTTTGTTGCCTAGTAATACTGAGATGAATCCAAAGGATTTCAATGCTATTCTGGCGGTAACTAGATCACAAGTAGAGACTGCAGAAAAGGATACTGAGGATGAGGAAGCAAGTGAGTCACTCAAGGAACAAGGGCTAGAGGAAGCAACCAAGCAGGCAGACTCGACGCCTATGGGCAAGAAAGGTAAGTCTTCTAACTCCATTATTAATGATCATATTGATTTGAGTAAACTCCCCTTCCCCCAAAGAGCAAAGCAACTGCAATTGGATAATCAATTTGCAAAATTTCTTGAGATTTTCAAAAATCTTCATATCAATATTCCATTTGCAGATGCTTTAGCTCAAATGCCCAGTTATGCAAAATTTTTGAAAGAGATTTTGTCTAACAAAAGAAAACTAGTGGATTTTGAAACTGTGAAGTTATCGGATGAATGTTCTGCCATTTTACAAAATAAACTCCCTCCGAAACTTAAGGATCCCGGTAGCTTTTCAATTCCATGCACCATTGGAAATTCATTTTTTAACAAGGCTCTATGTGACTTAGCTGCAAGCATTAGTCTTATGTCTTATTCATGTTTTGAAAAGCTAGGAATTGGTGAGGTTAAGCCAACCACTATCTCCCTGTAATTAGCTGATAGATCTATAAAATATCCAAGGGGGATTGTGGAAGATGTGTTGGTTAAGGTAGACAAGTTTATATTTCCAGTGGACTTCCTTGTGCTTGATATGGAAGAGGATCGTGAGATACCTCTTATTTTGGATAGACCGTTTTTAGCCACTGGAAAAGCGTTGATTGATGTACATAAGGGAGAGTTAATTTTGCATATGAATGATGAGAAAGTGATATTTAATGTTTTTCATGGACTTCGATATCCTGCAGACAATTCTGATTGTTTCAGAATTGATATTACTGATGATTTGGTTGAGTGCTCCTTGTAGGAATAGTTGTCTGTGGAACCTTTAGAAATATGTTTGACGGGAACAACTGATGAGGAGCATGTCAGCAAGGAAGTTCATGAAGTGGCACGCTATCTGGATTGGAGTCTGCCTTTTGACAGACTCATAAATACTAAGATAGAGGAGCTTGACCATACTCCAAAACCACTGAAGCCATCCATCGAAGAGCCCCCCACTCTTGAACTTAAACCACTCCCTACTCACTTGAAATATTTATATTTATTAAAGAATGACAAACTGCCAGTAATCTGTTCATCTTATTTGACAGGTTGTGAGGAGGAAAAACTATTGCGGGTGATTAGAGAACATATAAGAGCCATAGGATGGAGCTTGGCCGATATAAAGGGGATTATTCCAACCATGTGCATGCACAAAATACTGATGGAAGCGGAGCACAATGCATCTACTCAACCACAGAGGAGACTCAACCCGGCTATGCAAGTGGTAGTGAAAAAGAAGGTGATAAAACTCCTGGATGTAGGTATTATCTATCCTATATCTGATAGTGAATGGGTGAGTCCAATTCAAGTAGTGCCTAAAAAGGGAGGGATGAGTGTTATTGAAAACGCAAATAATTAATTGATTCCTACTAGAACTATTACGGGGTGGCGGGTTTGTATTGATTATAGGAAATTGAATGATGTTACCCGTAAGGATCACTTCCCCCTTCCCTTTATTGATCAGATGGTTGAGAGAATTGCAGGGCATGCATTTTATTGTTTTTTTTATGGTTATTCCGGATATATGCAAATTTCTATAGCACCTGAGGACCAACATAAAACCACTTTTACTTGTCCTTATGGTACTTTTGCATATAAACCGATGACGTTTGGTCTGTGTAATGCCCCTGCCACTTTTCAGTGGTATATGATGGCTATTTTTCATGATATGGTTGAAAAGTTTATTGAAGTGTTTATGGATGATTTTTCTGTGGTTGGATCATCGTTTGATGCAAGCTTATTTAATTTGAAAAAAGTGTTGCAAAGATGTGAAGAGAATAATCTTGTGTTGAATTGGGAAAAATGTCAGTTCATGGTGAGAGAGGGCATTGTTTTAGGACATAAGATGTCTGAGGTAGGTATGGAGGTGGACCGGAAAAAATTGGAAGTGATTGAGAAGCTTCCACCTCCCACGAATTTGAAAGGAATTCGGAGTTTTCTTGGGCATGCGGGTTTTTTTATAGGAGATTTATTAAATATTTTTCTTCTATAGCTAAAACCCTCACTAATTTGCTGATAAAAGAGGTGCCTTTTAATTTTCCTGCTAAGTGCTTGCAGGCCTTTTAGATTTTGAAGCAGAAATTAACAACTGCACCAGTGATAGTAGCGTCTGACTGGAATCTGCCGTTTGAGTTGATGTGTGATGCTAGTGACACTACGTTGGGAGTCGTGCTTGGACAAAAAGGGAAAAAGTTCTTCATGTGATTTACTACGCCAGTATAACCTTGTCAGTAGCCCAACTGAATTATGCTACTACTGAAAAAAAAAAACTTCTTGCAGTAGGGTTTACCTTGGATAAATTCAGGTCTTATTTGGTGGGAAGCAAAGTCATCGTTCACACAGATCATTCGACGTTGAAGTATTTGATGAGCAAGAAGGATGCTAAACCCAGGTTAATTCGATGGGTTTTATTGTTGCAAGAATTTGATCTAAAAATTGTTGACAGGAAGGACTCGGAGAATCAAGTTGCGGACCACCTTTCTCGTTTGGAAAATCAAGGAGCTTAAACGCAAGTAATTCATGATGATTTTCCAGACAAATAGCTGTTTGAGGTATCGAATTTACCATGGTATGCAGATATTTTTTACTACCTTTCAAGTAAGTTTCTTCCCTCGCATTTAACTTATCAACAGAAAAAGAAATTTTTCTCTGAGTTGAAATATTTTTTGTGGGAAGATCCTTTTTTGTTTAAGATCTGTGCAGATGGTATTATTCGTAGGTGTATTCCAGCGGAAAAGGTAAGTTCTATACTCTCCCAATGTCACACAGGTCCGACTGGAGGTCACTTCGGCGCGGGTCATACCGCTGCGAAAGTACTTCAGTCGGGATTTTATTGGCCTTCGTTGTTTAAGGATGCATATACCTATGTGATTACGTGTGATGCTTGTCAGAAGGTTGGTGATATTTCTAGGAGACATGAGATGCCCCTAAATAATATTCTTGTTTGTGAGTTTTTTGATGTATGGGGTATTGATTTCATGGGACCGTTTCCTGTGTCTGAAGGGAATAAATATATCTTGGTTACGGTCGATTATGTGTCTAAGTGGGTTGAAGCACTTGCATGCAGGACAAATGACTCTAGGGTGGTTGTGAAATTTTTGAAAAAATTCATATTTGCTAAATATGATACCCCTAGAGCCATAATTAGTGATGGAGGAACCCACTTTTGTAATACTCAGTTTGATACACTTTTGACTAAATATGGGGTCACTCACAAGGTGGCGACACCTTATCATCCCCAAACTAGTGGAAAAGTTGAGATTTCAAACAGAGAGTTGAAGAGAATCTTAGAAAAAAATGTGAATTCAAACAGAAAAGAGTGATCAAATAAATTGGATGATGCATTATGGGTTTATCGTACTGCTTTTAAAACACCTATAAGAACGTCTCCCTTTAGGTTTTTATATGGAAAAGCGTGTCATCTTCCTGTTGAACTTGAGCACAAAGCACTATGGGCTACTAAATTTTTGGATTTTAATGTGCTGGCCACAGGTGAAGAACGTTTATTGCAATTGAATGAGCTTGAGGAGCTTAGGTTGGATGCCTATGAGAATGCCAGGATTTACAAAGAAAAAACCAAGAAATGGCATGATCAACGAATCGTCTCACGTGAGTTCGAGGTAGGCCAAACTGTTTTATTATATAACTCACGTTTGAAGCTCATGCCAGGAAAGCTACGTTCGAGATGGTCAGGACCGTTTACTATCAAGCAAGTGATGCCATATGGTACTGTAGAAATTTATAGTCCTGCAACAGGGGCATTCAAAGTCAACGGGCAGAGGATAAAAGTCTATCGAGGTGGTGTTGTGGATCCAACACAGGCCACTGTCGAATTGCATAACCCGACAAATTAATAAAAGGGAGGAACACTTGAGCTATAGACTATAAATTTAGCGCTGGGTGGGAGGCAACCCAGTATTTATTTTTAAATTTTACTTTGTTTTTTTATTATTTTTTATTTTGGTTTCGTTTTTTTATTTCTTTGTTTTAATGTTTTTTTTTTCTTTCTTTTCTCTTCTTTTGCAGAGCCAGAAAGCCGCTGTTATATTGAACCGCGCACGCGCGAGCCTTCTTTCTTGCACGTGCGTAGTTCAAAAGTCCAGAAGGCCATAGAATTGGCCGCGCGCGAGACCCTTTCTCGCGCGTGCGCAGCATAACTATCCAGAAGCCGAATAATTCCGTCTCTCGCGTGCGCGAGACTCCTCCTCGCGTGCGCGCGAGAGAGTCTGATGGAAAAATAAACGGGATTCCTCTCTTTTTCCCCATTCCCCTCTTCCTTTTCTCTCTTTTCTCCCATAAACCCTAAATCCCCAATTCCCTACTCTCCAAACTCTCACTAAATTCCTGTCTAATTTGCCCATATTTTGCAGATATTTGGAGTTTCTAGCCAATATCCAAGTGGGTGTCCACCAATTTGTGTCACGCCATCGAGAATCCTCCTGTTTTGCCCTCCTCACTGCCATGTCGCCACTCACCTCCGCCGACCACTGCTCACAGCCTCTGATTCTGGCCGACAACCACCATGCCAGTTAAAATATTCTGTTCGTCCGGCCCTGCCGTCGCTAGCTCATCTTCATCCGCCGCACACTCCAATCGATTCGTCTCTCGGGAGGCCCAAGAGAGGTATGAACACGCTAGACTCAATCGTAATCCCATTGCTGAGCATGGATTATCTCTGGATTTTCATGAATTTGTTGCTTTGGGGATTAATAAGCGTAAATGGAATATATTTTGCAAAGTGCCCGAACCCGCCATTGTCCCGGTGGTTAGGGAATTTTATGCTAATGCCCCAGCCCAAGATGATTCTGAATCCTTTGTCCGAGGGAAACTTATTCCATTTGATGCTGAGACGTTGAATAGGTTGTTAGATACACCTGCTGCTGATGATAGTCAGTTTAGGAATTTTAAGGCAAATCCAGATAATAATCTTATTTTGAGAGAGATGTGTTATGAGGGTGCACAGTGGCACGATCCTCTCCAGTTCACTCATTTTCCGGAGCGATTTCTGAAGCTTGAGTCGGCTTTATGGTATGCTTTCATAGCCCGGCAACTTTTGCCAGTGCTACACACAGTTGACATGTAGGCGGACCGGGCTATTCTTGTAGTGACCTTTACCGAGATTACCTACTAAACAGAACTTAGGCATGCAATTAACTTAATAAAATAGTAAATCAGAATTAAACTACGGAAACCATAAACATTATACAATCCCAAGGAAATAAATCTGTAAATACCCAAATATTATACAACCTGATCGAACAATGTATAAACCCAATACAACAGAATAAAAACCTAGACGAAGATCCAACTGGCCAATCACTGACTAGCCCCTCTTGGATCCATACGCCTCGTCCAATCGCAAACCTGCCCCATGGAATAGGGTGTCCAGAAACACAGTGTAGTGACCCTTACCCAGATCACCTATTAAACAGAACTTAGGCATGCAATTAACTTAATAAAACAGATATCAGAATAAAACTGCGGAAACCAATAACATTATACAATCCCAAGTAAAGGAATCTGTAATTATCCAATATTATACAACCAAATCGAATAGCTGTATAAACCCAAAACAACAGTAATAAAGCCTAGACGAAGCTCCAGCTGGCCAACCACTGACTAGCCCCTCCTGGATCCACCCTCCTCGTCCAATCGCAAACCTGCCCCATGGAATAGGGTGTCCAGAAAATACAGAGTACGAGACGTGAGCATAAAACGCTCAGTGCGAGAGTATGAGTATACATGCATGCAAAGTGAACTCCCTATAGACTCGAGGTCAAGGATCAGATAACAGAGACAGACCGGGCCCTGGTATGTAGCACGCTGTGCCGTCGCTTCAGGAGGTGGCTCCCATACCGAGATAACTGTGGATACGCCGGACCCAAATCGATGGAAGTCCATCCACTAACAGGATAGGGTACAACCCTACTAACAGACATCTCGAAGGAGATACAACAAGATGCAAATGAATGCAGCATAATATCATGGCATATAAATCATGCAGTCATACAATACATGCATACTCAGTCAGGATATCTCGAACAGTACTTTCGTACCTCAAATACCAGGTAGGCACTACCAGCTCTAAGTCCAAGCCTAAAGTCCGCCTACACAGCGAAATGATACTACTATCATTACAGTGCTCTAAAAGCCTTAACTAAGCTATTGCATACTCCTAAATATTTATAGGAAGCAAAAGCTATACCTTCGTCCATCGTTAGCCCTTTGATGTCGATGCCTCCAGAACTTGGGCACAACTCCGCTACGACTATCGAACGCCTCTCCGACCTCCGGACCAAGCCTAAGAAGACTAGAACAGCTCGAATATGACTAGAAATAGGGAGGAAATCCGGAATTGGCAAGGAGAAATGAAGTCTCGGCCTTCTATTTATAGACAACGATCGGAGCCTCCGATCCTCGATCGGAACGTCCGAACCAGGATCGGAACGTCCGATCCTGCCATCGGAGCTTCCGAAGATCCTGATCTGCCACGTGTCAAAATATCATTTGTTGACTTCGGATAGGGGTGATCGGAGCCTCCGGTCCTGATCGGAGCTTCCGATCCAGCCACACGTCATGGATGACGTAATATCATCGGTGCCTCCGATCCTCATCGGAGCTTCCGATCCCGATCGGAGCTTCCGATCGTCCCTTCGGAGCTTCCGATCGTCCCTTCGGAGCTTCCGATCCGTCCAATCCCCAATTTATTTAATTAGCATTAATTCTTTAATTACTCAATTAGGGTTCGGGCTACTACAGATCTTAAGTACCGAATGCAAATACAGAAATCAGAAACATTCTTTATTCAAACAAACGTTTACAGAGTTTGCAACTGAATACAACTTAAAGAATGAAATCAAAACAACTCAGGATGGTCTTTACGCATCCTGTCCTCAAGCTCCCAAGTAGCTTCCTCAGTGCCTCGGCGCTGCCACTGAACTAAAACCAAATGAATGACTTTGTTCCGTAAAACCTTATCCTTAAAATCAAGGATGCGAAGAGGTTTCTCAACATAAGTCAAATCCTTGTCTACCTGAACCTCAGACCGCTGCAGAATATGAGATTCATCCGCCACATACCGTCGCAACAGAGATACGTGGAACACGTCGTGAATACTGGATAGATGCGGTGGCAATGCTAGTCGATAAGCCAAATCGCCAGTACTCTCCAAGATCTCAAACGGACCGATAAATCTGGGAGACAACTTGCCCTTAAGGCCAAATCTGAGAATCTTGCGGAAAGGTGACACTCTCAGAAACACTTTCTCCCCGACCTCAAACTGCAAAGGCCTACGCTTAATATTAGCATAACTGGACTGACGATCCTGTGCAGTCTTAATCCGTTTCTTGATCTGATCAACAATATCTATCGCCTGCTGGATAAACTCCGGTCCCTCAGCCTGTCTCTCCCCCACTTCTTCCCAGAAGAGTGGAGTACGACAACGTCGCCCATACAACGCCTCAAAAGGTGCCATCCCAATACTAGTATGGTAGCTGTTGTTGTAAGCGAACTCGATCAACGGCAAATGATCCTGCCAGGCTGAACCAAAATCCATGACGCACGCTCTAAGCATATCCTCTAACGTACGGATAGTGCGCTCTGACTGACCATCAGTCTCTGGATGATAGGCTGTACTCAAACTGAGAGTAGTACCCATCGCACGCTGAACACTCCCCCAGAATCTAGAAGTAAACCTGGGGTCCCGATCGCTGACAATGCTCACAGGCACTCCATGAAGTCGAATGATCTCCTGAATGTACATCCGTGCCATGCGATCCACAGAGTACTCTCGGCTATAGGCAATGAAATGCGCTGACTTGGTGAGTCGGTCCACCACCACCCAGATAGCATCACAGTTCCTCGGGGATACCGGCAAATGGGTCACAAAGTCCATAGTGATAAACTCCCATTTCCATTCAGGAATAGGCAGACTGTGAAGCAATCCTCCAGGTCGTCGGTGCTCTGCCTTGACCTGTTGACACACCAAACATCTGGAAACAAACTGATAGACACTGCGTTTCATTCCCTTCCACCAGAAACGAGTACGTAGATCCTTGTACATCTTGTTGCTCCCAGGATGAATACTCAACTTAGTGCGATGTGCCTGAGATAAAATCTCCTCTCGCAACTCTTCATCCTGTGGAATCACAAGCCTACCAGACAAACACAGAAAGCCATCTGACTGATAATGAAATCCAAATGAGCTACCCTCGTTAGCTAGATGAGCTAAACGCTGGGTCTTCGAATCAGACATCTGAGCATCTCGGATCCGCGAGTACAAGGCTGGCTCAGATAATATCGCAAACATCTGGATACTCTGCATACCTTTCTTATGCTTGAAGGTATAACCTGAAGTACAACAGTCACTAATCGCACTAGACATCGAACAAGTCTGAAGTGCGGATAGTCGCACCTTGCGACTCAAAGCATCAGCGGTGAGATTAGCAGCTCCCGGATGGTACTTAATCTCGCAATCATAGTCCTTAAGCAAATCCATCCAATGTCTCTGCCTCATGTTCAATTCTGCCTGAGTGAACAAATACTTGAGACTCTTATGGTCGGTGAAGATCTCAAATTTCTCGCCATACAGATAATGACGCCAGATCTTCAAAGCGAACACAATGGCTGCTAACTCCAAATCATGGACTGGGTAGTTGTCCTCGTGAAGCTTCAGCTGTCTAGAAGCGTATGCGATCACATGCCCATTCTGAGTCAGGACACAACCTAACCCCTGAAGAGAAGCATCCGTGTAAACTACATACCCTCCAGATCCTGACGGTAATGCTAACACCGGCGCAGAAGTCAATCGCCGTCGAAGCTCACGGAAATTCTCCTCACACTCGGAGGACCACTCGAAATCCACACCCTTGCGGGTAAGCTGCGTCAACGGTCGAGCTAACTGAGAGAAATTCAGAATGAAGCGACGATAATACCCTGCTAGACCCAGAAAACTACGGATCTCAGCAACTGTCGTCGGACGCGACCAATTAAGTACCGCTTCAATCTTGCTTGGATCAACAGAAATCCCCTCCCTGGATATGATATGGCCAAGAAAGACCACTCTATCCATCCAGAACTCACACTTGTTCAGCTTGGCGTACAATTGCTCATCTCGAAGAGTCTGCAGTACCAACCGCAAGTGAGAAACATGCTCTTCCGTATTACGCGAATACACCAAGATGTCGTCAATGAAGACCACGACAAACTTGTCCAAATACTCCCTGAAGACACGGTTCATCAGATCCATGAATATAGCCGGCGCATTGGTCAAACCAAATGGCATCACTAGGAACTCGTAATGCCCATAGCGAGTACGGAATGCAGTCTTGGCTACGTCCTGATCACGGACTCTCAACTGATGATACCCAGATCTCAAGTCAATCTTGGAGTAAACTGACGTGCCCTGCAGCTGATCAAACAAGTCATCAATGCGAGGCAACGGATACTTGTTCTTCACAGTGACTCGATTCAGCTGCCGATAGTCAATGCACAGCCGCATCGAACCATCCTTCTTCTTCACGAAGAGTACAGGAGCTCCCCAAGGAGATACACTAGGACGAATGTACCCCTTGTCCAAAAGATCCTGTAGCTGATTCTTCAACTCACGCATCTCTGATGGAGCCAGACGATACGGTGCTCTAGAAATAGGCAAAGTACCCGGCATCAACTCTATGCCAAACTCGACTTCCCTAGCAGGAGGAAAACCCGGAATCTCATCAGGAAACACATCTGGAAATTCATCCACAACAGGAATGCTCTCTATCCCAATACTCTCAGCGGACAAATCAACTGCATAGATAAGGTAGCCTTCCCCGCCAGACTCCAGAGCTCGACAGGCTCTCAAAGCTGATACCAAAGGCATCGGGGGTCGCGCTCCCTCACCATAGAAAAACCAACTCTCACTCCCTTCCGGATGAAAGCGTACTAATCTCTGATAGCAGTCCACTGAAGCTCGATAGGTAGTCAGCACATCTATTCCCATAATGCAATCAAAGTCGTCCATCGCCAGGACCATGAGATTCACCAACAGAACGTTCCCTTCGAACTCTAAAGGGCAACCCATCACTAGACGCTTAGCCAAAGCAGATTGGCCCGTCGGAGTAGAAACAGACATCACTACGTCTAGTGCAATGCATGGTAACTTATGCCTCTTAACAAAACGTGCAGAAATGAAGGAATGAGATGCACCAGTGTCAATAAGTACAAGAGCAGGTATACCATAAAGCATAAATGTACCTGCGATGACTTTCTCATTCTCCTCCACAGCCTGATCATGTCTCAGGGCAAACACCTGGCCAGAAGCTCGTGGCCTCAAATGAGAACTCCCAGCAGACTGTCCCTGCGACCTCTGCTGAACGGTGGCCTGAGAACCCGATCCTGAACCAGAACCAGAACCGCCTCCCCCAGACAGTGGACAATCCCTCCGGATATGACCAGTCTCTCCACAACAGAAACAAGCTCCAGAAGCTCTACGGCACTTGTCGGATGGATGGTTCTTCCCACAGTGATCACACTTGTCCTTCTTACCGAAACGGACAATACCTCCAGAACCAGAGGAAGAAGAAGATCCAGACTTCTTGAAAGTTTGGGCACGGGGACCCAAAGAACTAGCAGGCCTCGACTGAGAGAAAGACCTGTTCCGCCGGATGCTGTCCTCTGCCTGATGACAACGGCTCACCAAACCCTCGTAGGACATGTCGTCACCAACCGCCACACGATCATGGATCTCAGGGTTAAGACCCTGAAGGAACAGATTATACTTCATCTCTGAGCTATCAGCAATCTCGGGGCAATAGGATAGCAGATCAAAGAACCTCTGCTGATACTCATCGATAGACATGGTTCCCTGTCGCAGACTCAGTAGCTCGCCTGCCTTCGACTGTCGGAGTGCAGGAGGAAAATACCGCTTTTGGAAAGCTGTGCGAAACTCGGCCCAGGTGGCCACTCCTCTCGCCGTAACAAAAGGTGCAGAAGTAAACCTCCACCACCTGCGCGCACGCCCATCCAGAAGATAGCCAAGGGTCTCCACCTTCTGCTCATCGGTGCATTGGAAAGTCTGAAAAGTCGTCTCCATGCGGTCTAACCAGTTCTCCGCATCCTCCGGAGACTCACCTCCAACTAAGGGCTTAGGACCCATAGCTAAGAATCGACGCACAGTGAAACGCTCGTCGTCATGGTGACGATGACGCCGTTCTCGACGAGGCTCCCGGTCGGCATCACCCCAACGCCCACCAATACTGCCATGAGAACTCTGGTCGTCAAGATTTGACATCTACAAAAATACCTCAAGATGAGACTAAATCCCAAGAAATCTTTTGCATGCTCTGATACCATAAATGTAGTGACCCTTACCCAGATCACCTACTAAACAGAACTTAGGCATACAATTAACTTAATAAAACAGATATCAGAATAAAACTGCGGAAACCAATAACATTATACAATCCCAAGTAAAGGAATCTGTAATTATCCAATATTATACAACCAAATCGAATAGCTGTATAAACCCAAAACAACAGTAATAAAGCCTAGACGAAGCTCCAGCTGGCCAACCACTGACTAGCCCCTCCTGGATCCACCCTCCTCGTCCAATCGCAAACCTGCCCCATAGAATAGGGTGTTCAGAAAATACAGAGTACGAGACGTGAGAATAAAACGCTCAGTGCGAGAGTATGAGTATACATGCATGCAAAGTGAACTCCCTATAGACTCGAGGTCAAGGATCAGATAACAGAGACAGACCGGGCCCTGGTATGTAGCACGCTGTGCCGTCGCTTCAGGAGGTGGCTCCCATACCGAGATAACTGTGGATACGCTGGACCCAAATCGATGGAAGTCCATCCACTAACAGGATAGGGTACAACCCTACTAACAGACATCTCGAAGGAGATACAGCAAGATGCAAATGAATGCAGCATAATATCATGGCATATAAATCATGCAGTCATATAATACATGCATACTCAGTCAGGATATCTCGAACAGTACTTTCGTACCTCAAATACCAGGTAGGCACTACCAGCTCTAAGTCCAAGCCTAAAGTCCGCCTACACAGCGAAATGATACTACTATCATTACAGTGCTCTAAAAGCCTTAACTAAGCTATTGCATACTCCTAAATATTTATAGGAAGCAAAAGCTATACCTTCGTACGTCGTTAGCCCTTTGATGTCGATGCCTCCAGAACTTGGGCACAACTCCGCTATGACTATCGAACGCCTCTCCGACCTCCGGACCAAGCCTAAGAAGACTAGAACAGCTCGAATATGACTAGAAATAGGGAGAAAATCCGGAATTGGCAAGGAGAAATGAAGTCTCGGCCTTCTATTTATAGACAACGATCGGAGCCTCCGATCCTCGATCGGAGCGTCCGAACCTGGATCGGAACGTCCGATCCTGCCATCGGAGCTTCCGAAGATCCTGATCTGCCACGTGTCAAAATATCATTTGTTGAATTCGGATAGGGGTGATCGGAGCCTCCGGTCCTGATCGGAGCTTCCGATCCAGCCACACGTCATGGATGACGTAATATCATCGGTGCCTCCGATCCTCATCGGAGCTTCCGATCCCGATCGGAGCTTCCGATCGTCCCTTCGGAGCTTCCGATCCGTCCAATCCCCAATTTATTTAATTAGCATTAATCCTTTAATTACTCAATTAGGGTTCGGGCTACTACACACAGAGTACGAGACGAGAGCATAAAACGCTCAGCACGAGAGTATGAGTATACATGCATGCAAGTGAACTGCCTACAGACTAGAGGTCAAGAATAGATAACAGAGACAGATCGGGCCCTGGTATGTAGCACGTTGTGCCGTCGCTACATGAGGTGGCTCACATACCAAAAACACCAGTGGATACGCGAGACCCAAATCGATGGAATTCCATCCACTAACAGGATAGGGTAAAACCCTAATAACATACATCTCAAAGAGATAGTACAAGATGCAAATGTATGCAGCATATAATCATGGCATATAAATCATGCAGTCACATAATACATGCATACTCAGTCAGGATATCTCGAACAGTACTTTCGTACCTCAAATACTAGGCGCGCCCTACCAGCTCTAGGTCTATGCCTATAATCCACACTACACTGCCAAATGATACTAATATAATTAAAGAGCTCTAAAAGCCTTAACTAAGCTATTGCATACTCCTAAATATTTTTAGGAAGAAAAAGCTATACCTTCGTCCGTCGTTAGCCCTTTGCTGTCGATTGCCTCAAAGCTATGCCACAGCTTTGCTACGATGCCTGGATCGCTATGCCACTTCCGGATTCTCAATGGGACGCCTAGAATTCCCTAGATCTGAGTTAGAAGGCTAAGGAATCGAGAGAGAAAAGGTGAATGGTGTGCTCAAATATGAACCTCGGCACCCCTATTTATAGACAACGAACGTTGCGTCCGATACTCCATCGTTGCATCCGTTCTGCCTGAAGAACGTTGCGTCCGTTCACCATCGTTGCTTCCGATGGTGCCAATGTCACATCAAGTACGTAAGCAGTGACGCATTTCTGATGGCACGAATGTTGCATCCGTTCTTAGAACGTTGCTTCCGTTCTGCCTGACCCTCCGGACCATTTCTGATCATTCTGGGTCTAATCCCGGGCTCCGTTAATCCATTATAAGTCTTCTTAATCATGATTATTGGATTATATCACAGTTAATCACTAAAACTAGGTACGGGCTACCACATTCTCCCCCACTTAAGATATTTCGTCCTCGAAATCAGATCTTAAGTATTGAATGTTAAACAAGATGCAGAAACATTCTTTATTCAAATCAAACGTTTACAGAGTTTACAACTGAATACAACTCAAAAAGGAAATCAAAATAACTTAGGATGTTCTGTACGCATCCTGGTATCGAGTTCCCAAGTGGCTTCTTCAGTGCCTCGGCGCTGCCACTGAACTAAAACCAGAGAAATGACTTTATTTCGCAAGACCTTATCCTTATGATCCAGGATACGAATAGGTTTCTCAACATAGGTCAAATCTTTATCCACCTGAACCTCAGACCGCTGTAGAATATGAGACGGATCTGCCACATACCGTCGCAACAGAGATACGTGGAACACGTTGTGAATACTAGATAGATACGGTGGCAAAGCCAGATGATAAGCCAAATCGCCAATGCTCTCCAAGATCTCAAACGGACCGATAAATCTGTGAGACAACTTTCCCTTAAGGCCAAATCTGAGAATCCTGTGGAAAGGTGACAACATCAGAAACACTTTCTCCCCTACATAAAACTGCAAAGGCCTACGCTTAGTGTTAGCATAGCTGGCCTGACGATCCTATGCAGTCTTAATCCGTTTCTTGATCTGATCAACAACATCTACTGCCTGCTGGATAAACTTCGGTCCCTCAGCCTGTCTCTACCCACTTCTTCCCAGAAGAGTGGAGTACGACAACGTCGCCCGTACAATGCCTCAAAAGGTGTCATCTCAATGCTAGTATGATAGTTGTTGTTGTACGCGAACTCGATTAATGGCAAATGATCTTGCCAGGCTGTACCAAAGTCCATAGTGCAAGCTCGAAGCATATCCTCCAAAGTAAGGATAGTGCATTCTGACTGACCATCTGTCTCCGGATGATAGGCAGTACTCAAACTGAGAGTAGTTCCCATCGCACGCTGAACACTCCCCTAGAACCTAGAAGTGAACCTGAGGTCTCGATCGCTGACAATGCTCACAGGCACTCCATGAAGTCGAACGATCTCCTGAACATACAAACGGGTCATACAATACACAGTGTACTCTCGGCTATAGGCAATAAAATGCGCTGACTTGGTGAGTCGGTCCACCACAACCCAGATAGCATCAAAATTCCTCGAGGACATCGGCAAATGGGTCACAAAATCCATCGTGATAAACTCCCATTTCCACTCCGGAATAGGCAGACTGTGAAGCAAACCTCCAGGTTGTCGGTGCTCAGCCTTGACCTGCTGACACACCAAACATCTTGAAACATACTGATAAACGCTGCGTTTCATCCCTTTCCACCAAAACCGAGTATGTAGATCCTTGTACATCTTGTTGCTCCCCGGATGAATACTCAACTTGGTGCGATGTGCCTGATACAAGATCTCCTTTCGCAACTCTTCATCCTGTGGAATCACAAGTCTACCAGACAAACACAAAAAACCATCTGACTGATAGTGAAATCCAGACGTACTACCCTCGTTGGCTAGACGAGCCAAACGCTGTGTCTTTGAATCCGACATCTGAGCATCTCGAATCCGCGATACAAAGCTGGCTCGGATAATATCGCAAAAATTTGAATACTCTGCATAACTTTCTTGTGCTTAAAGGTATACCCTGAAGAACAACAGTCACTGATCGCACTAGACATCGAACAAGTCTGAAGTGAGTCGCACCTTGCGACTCAAGGCATCAGCAGTGAGATTAGCAGCTCCCGGATGGTACTTAATCTCGCAATCATAGTCCTTAAGCAAGTCCATCCAACGTCTCTGCCTCATGTTCAACTCCGCCTGAGTGAACAAATACTTGAGACTCTTGTGGTCGGTGAAGATCTCAAATTTCTCGTCATACAGATAATGACGCCAATCTTCAAAGCGAACACAATGGCTTCCAACTCCAAATCATGAACTCGATAATTGTCTTCGTGCAGCTTCAACTATCTAGAAGCGTACGCGATCACATGCTCATTCTGAGTCAGGACACAACCCAACCCCTGAATAGAAGCATCTGTGTAAACCACATACCCTCCAGATCCTGACGGTAAAGCCAACACCGGCGCAGAAGTCAACCGTCGTCGAAGCTCACAAAAATTCTCTTCGCACTCGGAGGACCACTCAAAATCCACACCCTTGTGGGTAAGCTGTGTCAATGGTTGAGCTAACTGAGAGAAGTTCAGAATGAAACGACGATAATAACCTGCTAGACCCAGAAAACTACGGATCTCAGCGACCGTCGTTGGACGCGACCAATTAAGCACAACTTAAATCTTGCTCGGATCAACAGAAATTCCCTCCCTGGATATGATATGGCCAAGAAAGACCACTCGATCCATCCAGAACTCACACTTGCTCAGTTTGGCGTACAACTGCTCATCCCGAAGAGTCTGCAGTACCACTCGCAAGTGAGAAACATGCTCTTCCGCATTACGCGAATACACCAAGATATCGTCAATGAAGACCACGAAAAACTTGTCTAAATACTTCCTGAAGACACGGTCCATCAGATCCGTAAATATAGCCGGCGCATTAGTCAATCCAAATGGCATCACTAGAAACTCATAATGCCCATAGCGAGTACGAATTGCAGTCTTGGCTATATCCTGATCTCAGACTCTCAACTGATGATTCCCAGATCTCAAGTCAATCTTGGAGTAAACCGAAGTGCCTTGCAGCTGATCAAACAAGTCATCAATACGAGGCAAAGGATACTTGTTCTTCACAGTAACTCGGTTCAGCAGCCGATAGTCAATGCACAACCGCAAAGACCCATCCTTCTTCTTCACAAAGAGAACAGGAGCTCCCAAAGAGATACACTAGGACGGATGTACCCCTTGTACAAAAGATCATGTAACTGATTCTTCAACTCACGCATCTCTGACGGAGCCAGAAGATACGGTGCTAAAGAAATAGGCGAAGTACCCGGCATCAACTCTATGCCAAACTCGACTTCCCTAGCAGGAGGAAAATCCGGAATCTCATCTGGAAATACCTCTGGGAATTCATCCACAACAGGAATGCTCTCTATTCCAACGCTCTCAGCGGAAAAATCAACTGCATAGATAAGGTAGCCTTCCCCTCCAGACTCTAGAGCTCGACAGGCTCTCAAAGCTGATACCAAAGGCATCGGGGGTCGCGCTCCCTCACCATAGAAAAACCAGCTATCACTCCCTTCTGGATGAAAGCATGTCTATCCCCAGAATACAATCGAAATCATCCATCGCAAGAACCATGAGATTCGCTATCAAAATGTTTCCTTCGAATTCTAAAGGGCAACCCATCACTAGACGCTTAGCCAAAGCAGATTGACCCGTTGGAGTAGAAACGGAAACTACTACGTCTACTGCAATGCATGATAACTTATGCCTCTTAACAAAACGTGTAGAAATGAAGGAATGAGATGCACCAGTGTCAATAAGTACGATAGCAGGTATACCATAGAGTAGAAATGTACCAGCGATGCAGACTCCGATGGTGGGCCTCTACTTTCCTCACATCATCACCGCCCTTTGTCGTCAGGCGGGTGTACCGATCAGTCCAGATAAGGAATGACTGCCACCTTTTAAGACAGTGGATGAGAAGCTCGCCACCTCCAAGCAAGCGAAGCGCAATCTGGAGTTTTATAGCGGCCACCCTCATTTTGGGAGTTCTTTTAGCGTTCATCCGTCGCCAGCACCTCCTCGCCGCACCGCCCAAGACATGGTTGTTGAGAGCTCCGCCTTCAACCATTATGCCATGGACTATTTTCAAGCCACTTCCACTCATCTCCATAATGTGGAAGACATGATGCGCAGCACGGCGACTCAGTTGGGGCTGGATACATCGGGCTTTCGAGCGGCACCTCATTATCCACCTCTATTCCTGTTCCAGTCTGACATGCCAGCTCAGTTTGCTCCAGTCGCACCTCAGGATCCCTCCATCCCAGACAAAGAAGAAGATTAGTCACAAGGGGAGTTCATTTTATTTCGTATTTTGTTTTTTTGCATTTGCTTATGTTTTCTTTTGTCGTTTATGTACTCTGAAGCATTGAGGGCAATGCTTTAGATAAGTATGGGGGGTGTTTGGTTATCGTGTTTTGTGTTCATTCTGTTTGCATTCATTTTGTTTCGTTAGTTGCATCTAGTTCGTATTCATAGCATGTCATTGTGTTGTTTATGTGTTGAGTCAAGAAAGAATTGGATAGCATGGCCAATGATGAGACTTTCTTTGCTTTGTTTTGAAATTGTAGTCCATGACCGTGTGCCTGTCTGACCAATTTTAACTGGTGAAACCAATTAGATGAATGATCTCTGATATACTCTGTGATTTGTGCTAGAATCTGAGTTTGAAAAGTGCAAACATAGAGATGATTGAGGCGTTGTTTGGATTTTGGGGCCTAATTTTCTTTGAATTAATTATATCTAGATGCCATTTTTTAGCCTGCACTTATATGAGTACATGAGGTACATATTCTGAAATTTGTTGATAATCATCGTTCACTGTTGATGATTGTTTGTTTCTGCACTTATTGAATTTGTATGATTTGATTGTGAATTGAAACTTGTCTAGAACTAGTTCAAACACTCTTCGAGGCGCAATACGGGCATAACTGTGATTAGAAATGATTTAGGAAATTTTTCTGTGAATCGTTTGAGTCTTTCAAGCTACCCATTGATACATTCTATCCCTAGTACCTTGTTTGAGCTTTAATGAAATCGAATGGCATGTGTGAAAACGTGTGGTAAACCCCCATTCGGCATATTTTCCAGATCCTGCACTCACTACCTAATAATAGCTTAAACACTAATTCTCACCTTAAAAGGATTAAGTTGAATATGTGAATTGTATATCCTCCTGAATTTGAATTTGAATTTGAAGAGTGGAATGGTGTGAAAAAAAAAAGAGAAAAAAGTAGTGGTGAAAAAGAAAAAAGAAAATTGATAGAATGGATTGAAAAGGAAAATCTGAAAAACAAAGTGAATCAATGGTTTGATGAGGTGATTTGGAATGAAACAAGAAGAAGAAGGTGACTAATAATGGTTAGTCGTCATTTACTCCTTTCTTTGAACTGTTATCCTTCATTTGTAGTCATAAGTCAGACCTAACATTACAAGCTTATTAAGACCTCTTGACCGAGTCACAGTTGCCCAATATACTAGTGGAGAAGAGTTGTGAGAATTTAGCATATGGACTGTTGATAGACACTGTTGATGAATATGAATTTTTAATCAAAACATGCACGCACTATTTTTCTTTGTATTAAACTTATTGTGAGTGTTTGATACCATCTATTTGATCCTAAGTCCTCATGATCTATGAATGTGTGGATTGAACTTAGATGAAGGTACTTTGAAAGATGAGTTGAAGAGATTGTAAGTTTATGCGTGAAACTAGTTTATTTTTAAACTTTCAAGTGTTAGCAGGTTTGATGTGATTGGATTTGAATTTTTAAAAATTATTGCTGAGGCCATTGCTCCATAGTATTTCTTGATTCTTGTTTGTGTGTTTGTTTTGCCTTGTTCGAGGGCGAGCAAGGTTTAAGTATAGGGTGTTGATAAGTGTGTTGAGTAATAATATTTTTGTGTTATTTTTATATTTATTTCGCATGCATTTATTTTATTTTCGTGAGTTTTGTTAGTGTTTTATTTTATGTGCATGTATTATACTTTCCTGGTTGAATTTTGTAGGAAAATGGAGTTTTTAAGAAGCAACTATGCGGACAAGGTGCGCGCACGAGATCCCTTCTCGCGCGTGCGCAGTGTTAAGTTCCAGAAACACAATCGTCAAGGCGCGCGCGGGCGAGATTTCCCCTCGCCTACGCGCAGAAGAAAGTTCCAGAGAATCCCAAAGGGAGGTCGCGCGCGTGCGAGACTCCTCCTCGCGCACGAGGGAGAGGTATATGAGCCACTGTTTGTTTAAGCAGTGCGCGCGAGTTACCATCCATGCACGCGCGCGTGTTCGGGAATGTGTGATGTTCGAGAATTTCTAGGTCAAGGAGGATTCTAATTGGCGCGGACCGTATAAATAGAAGTTTGATGATCTTTTCGAAAACTTTTGGTCTTTTTTATTATGGACGAAGGCTGACGGCGGCTGCTGAACAATTCTCCAGTTTTTTCCCATTTCTCGTATTTTCTAGTTTATGATTTTATACTTGGTTTAATTAATTATGTTTATTAGTGAGTAGTAGTTTTTCTTCGATCAAGGCCACGTGATTGGGCCAGACAATTTATGTAGAAAACTTGATTTGTTTATTTGAGATTTTCAGACTTGATTTGATTTTATTGGTTATCGAATTTATATTTGTCTTGTGAATTTCCTGGCCAGTTATTTTCTTGCATGTTAATTGATTCCAAGTCGACAGAGGAGGTTTCGATTTTGATCACTTCGATATTCAACATAGTGTAAAACTGACTAAAAATAGAATTCGATTTCATTATGCGGTTTGGGTGCAAACTGAATTTTCACAGTTATTCATGCATTCAAATTTGATTAGAATTACGAAAGATTAATCCGTCAAAATTTGAATAGGTTTGATTGTTCTATAAATAGTCCTTTGAACAATTTAGAAAAATTCCCGTGAATTAAGATTAAGTCTGATATCTTATATCGACTGCTTGTTATGAATTGTCTGGTATCTACGTGAGTCCTTGATCGAGTTTTTCCCAAATTTGAATTAAATCCAAATTTTTCTGCTGTGTTTTAGTTAATTTAATTTTATTTGTAATTTTAATTATTAGTTTAAAATATGAATCATTTTTATTCATTAGTCTAGATTAAGTAGAAATAAATATATTTTGGTATTCATATTTATACAGTCCCTGTGGGTTCGACATCTGAAACTTTGTCCACTATATTATAACTTGACCTGGTATGCTTGCCAGTTGATTTTTTATCATACCAATTTAGCCGATCAATCATCATTATCGAATCGATATATTCACGAGTACGATAGATTCTATATTACAAGAGATGGATTGTCGATTTGATTAAAATACAGTAGAATTACTCAGACTCATCTCAGCTTTGGATCCAAGAGATGGATACAAATCATTCAACATCAATGACATTTGGAAACTTGTTGAAAAGTTCTATCCTGATGATTTTACGAGTCAAGAAAAGTTGCACAAGTCAAGAAAAGTTGCACATAAAGTATGAGTTGAAGCTTTTTGAAATTGGCATTCGATGCAACAAATATTTTCAGAATATTTCAACACTTTCAGGGTTGTTCCAATTACTGTCAGAGAGAGGAAAGAAAGAGAAATACCATCTTATAGATCGATAGATTAGTCTTACTGTGACTCTCCAAGTTTCTACTGCAACCACATAACGTGCATTTTCATCTATGAAGATTGTGAAGACACGATTACGAAATAAGATGGAAGATGATTTTTTGGCTAGTTCATTGCTAATTTATATTGAAAAGGAGAATGCTTAAACTTTCAGTACTGACTCAATTATTGATGAATTTGAGGTTACAAAAAAACGTCGAGTACAACTCAAAAAGGATAAACATAATAAATAAGTTAGTAAATATGGAATTCATATCTGTTTTTTATTTTATTATTTTCATTATAAGATTAAAGTAATATTTTTTGTATTGTTTTGTAGGTTTGATTGCTATGGATGATCAGACAATAGATGAAGCATCGAAAATTTTGGCAATTGTACATTGAAGCTTCTATTTTTTTATGTAAATTATTTAATTTTTTGTTTTACGATTTTTTATTATGTTAAGTAATATTTTGTCTTATAATCATCTTTCTCTCGAAATATATGTGTTTGTTCATCTCACTCCCCTATTTGATTTTTCTGGCTCCATGCCTGTACATTATATAATGCAAAGTTGTTTCTTGTAAATTCATTATTAATGCAAAATTGGCAGTTTATGTATCCTATGTATCAGAGGTTAAACTGTATATATTAAATATTATTGCATTTATATGATTATGAATTGTTTGCTTTTCTTTCTAATACATTTAAGATGCAGTTACTAAAATTTATATTTTTAAATATTTTTATTTTATTAGGATGTGATATGGCGACCAATAAATAAAATATTGTGAAAATAAAATTTATTACACATGTAATATATATTATTTAATTTATTCCTTGCAAACACAACGCATTTGCATCCGTGACTACTAGCTAATTAATTTTCTGTTAAGTGTCTTATGCAATACAGCAATTTCAACGGAGGATCGAATGCCATTAGCCCCGTCAAAACTACTCAATTTAGATACTCTTCTGATCATTATATTACTAATATATGTATAATTCATCTCATCTCATCTCACGTTCTTCTCATCATATTATTTATCCTCATCATATTATTTATCCATATATTAACTATTTATTTTACATCAATTAAATCATTAATTATTTATCTCATATCAATCAAATCATTGAATTCAAATTACTATATTACCCCTTATATATTTATAATTTTTATTTTATTTATTATTAAAAAAATAAAATAATCATTTAACATTTTTATATAAAATTTAATAAATCAAATCAAATAAACCATAATCTATCAATCAAATCCAATACTATTTTAATTATCATTTTTTATTTATTTTTTATTATATTATATTACATATCTATATATTACTTATACCATACCTCAAACCAAACGATGAATTTTATCCAAATACTCTCTAACAGTAAAAATAATCGTTACAATTCATAAGCTCCAAAAGCAAAGCTAAACACCCTCTGAATAACTTTTTCAGACATCCGCAAAACTATATACTATGGAAATTTTCGAACCAAAAGACACAGCACACCAAAACCCCCTCAAGTTTGCAGTGATAAAAACGCAGCATAACTACGGATTTCATTTCATGAGGGCAGAATCCCGACTGAACGAATACACTCCGGCCACATCCTTGGATCATTAGATCTATAGTAGTCCAGCATTTGTTAAGGCCGTTTCGAATTCCTTTTCGCTGTTCCAAGGACCCACCTGAATACAAGAATCCTCAGAAAACTCCTTAAGAAACTATCTTCCAAAGATATTAGGAATGCTCGCTGTTGTCTTAGGAATTTACCTCAGTTACCGGGGTCTTGAAGTGCTTCTCAATCTTGGCCATAATCATGTCATCTCTATCGTCCAGAAGCAAGTTGAATGCAGCACCTGGTGATTATCAGAAACAAATTTGCCTTATGATATAAGAACAAAAAATTACGATGGATGAGGCAAAGGAAAAGAATCACATTCCAAGAAACTCTATTTGCGGCAAAAAATTCACTGGTAATCAACAGAAAGGAATTCAACCAAATAAAGAGAAGAAAGGGAAGGGAGAGTACTAAATTTACATTAATCCTTGTTCTCCGTTTTTCTTATTTTTTATTTCGTTTTTGTTAGAAAGTGGAGGCTTTATTCAACATGAAGAGTCGCAGCTATGATTGAATTCATGAGTAAAAACCAAATGAGGCACAAGATAATGAACATAAGTCGAGACCTGACAGATAGAAAATTCCATGAATTTGTCAGCACACCTATAAGGACATATAACCAACTCTGGGTATTAAAAAAAATTTACAACAGATGGAAATGCCGATTGAGGCCCGAGATTGTAACATAGGGGCTGTGACAAAATATACCAAATAGACCCAAATATGTACGACCGCATACATGTAATAGACATGCCAGTGTACAACCATGATACTCTCTACACACAAAGTTAAAATCACCTCGTATAAAACATGGATTCGGCCGATTCATATAAAAGATAAGGCACAATAATATCCCTAGATGCAGAATGGAATCCTACAAGAACTATAGTGAAAAGAAACTGTTGTTTTTATTCAAAATGAATTTCGAAACAATCACACATCAGAAAATTTTCTATTAGAACATCAACAAAAGCACCTTTGCGGCCAAAGCGTCCAGCTCTACCAACCCGATGCAAGTAGACTTCAAAGTCAGGCTCAGAAGGCCTATCATATTTCACAGGAAGATCAAAATTGACAACCAAATTGACCTACAGAGAGAAATGAAGCATAGCTCAGAGCCAAAATTTGAAAACATGACATAAAAGAATAAACATCAAGACAGCAAATAGGTAAGCACCTGCTTCTGATCAAAACCTCGAGCAAGAAGATCGGTTGAAATAAGAACTTGAGTCAATCCTTCCTTGAACTCCTTTATAATTTTGTCCCTGTCTTCTTGTTTCAATGCACCTTGAATCGTAGTAACCTCATAGCCCAGGTTGACCAAGGACTTGTGTAAATTGCTGGCACTATTCCTAGAGCGGACAAAAATAATTGTCTGCCCCACCTTCTCTCCAAGTTCAAGTATTCTATCTTTGACCACCGTGATCTTTGAAAGCTCATCAGGACAATGTACCTTATACTGTCTGACAGAGGCTAAAGACAGTTCTTCCTTTTCCACAAACAATTGGTTATAATCTCGGACAAAGATTTCTGAAACGATCTTTGATACAAAGGCCTTCACAACATCATCAAACGTGGCTGAGAAGAGAAGCACCTGATAATTTGCAGCAATAGCACAACTCAGTTATATGCCATCCACTTAAAAATAAATGCAAATAAAGTAGCCAAGATAGACTTGTTAAAAATCTGCATTAAAGTGCTAATAATTATATATATTTCTTCCTTTACTAGTGGTTTTCTTTCTTGATAGGGAAAGACCTCGATTAAAATTTAAAAGAAATGGTGACGGCATTCACATGACTTTAACATCGAGTACTGGTAGCTATAAATTTTTAAAAAAAAAAAAAATTTCTAAAAGTATACATTTTGAAATAAACAATTCTAGCTGCATCAGTTGAAGAAATTTTGGCTCTTACTAACATGGAGCCCGATTAGATCCAACCTAGTAACATAAATAGTTAGATCAATTTCATTAGATAAATGTCCATTGAATATTATATATATGATCAAAAAATACAAACAAATATGACTTGGGATTGAAAGGGATACGAAGAAAGAATTGGTTTGTTCAAGGAAAGGTATTCCATAATTCACAAGTAACAACATATGATACTGACATCGGAAAGATCACTGCATAGTTGGTGAAAACAACAGTGACACTAAACAAAAAGTATGTAAACTATTCATCCCTTCATAAAACCATTAAAAATGTATTGCATATAGCTCACCTGGCAATTGGCATTACACTTCACAATTGTCTTCATTATCTTCACTGAATCATCTCGAAAACCACTCTACATAAAAGATAAAATTCAGCCAGAGACGTGAATATATACCGTAAAGGTCTAAACATATTATAAGGTTTTTATAAAATCTTTTATTGTCAGAATTACCAAAACTGATATAATACCATGAAGATAATGTGAGATAAAATTACAATTGTATTCTCTTCCGTAAATGCAATATAATATAAGGTTAAAAAGTTTAGAGTGATTAATTTATAAAGATATTTTGGAGAAGTAAAATGTTAAAATAAGACATTTTTTAAGAAAGTAAAGTCATTCCAGCTTTTTTTTTAAAAGCTTATGTAATCTGTCGAACGACTTATTTTCACAGGTTATAAGATTTGGAAAAACTTTGCCAAACAAATTTTAAAGCTTATGAGATTAGTCAAACACCCTCTAAGTACAAAAATATCGTAGTAAAGAAATAGAGATACACACATGCAGGACGAAAACCAGGATTACCTCTCCTAGCATGTGGTCTGCCTCATCAAACACAAGAATCTTCAGTTGGCTCATACCTAGTTTCTTCGCTAACATCCACTTACATATTGTACCAGGTGTACCAATGATAACTTGTGCCATAATAGGTGGTCTCTTTTGAATTGGAATGTAATTAGCTGGATCCGATGGTATTGCTAATTCTGAGGTTATCCCACTGAACTTCCCCATCTTCAGTAGCACTTCCATATTCTATATAATTTATTAATAAACTAATCAAAAAATGGCATTATTGACCAACGACTTACCACATGCGTGAATGCATAAATGTTCGAGAGAAACTTCTACGATGTGGACTTTCTAGCTAATCTATCTCCAAATGCACCACTAATGTCAATTTAAAACTATCATAACTTGTCACATTCTTTATGATTGCAAGGTGTGGAAACTCAACCAGAAAGCCTCAAGACTTATTAGCAACTCAAATGATGCATATTTCAGACAGGAGTAACTATGACTATATCTAATCATATATTCAAATCTCAAGCACTGGGATTAGTTACTAACTCCACAGTTTGTCCATCTCCGTCTGAAATAACCCAAATCCTTATTTGAATAAAGTATAATTTGAGACTCGATTAAAGAGTTGTTAATCAAGCATTGTTGATAATTCGATTAATTGAGGATCAAAATGTAGGGATCCACCGACCAATCTAATTCAAATTATCTTATCCAAGTAATATTACCTGAATGGCCAACTCTCTGGTAGGGCAGATACAAAGAGCCTGGGGAGCCTTTATATGTGGATCAACACGGCTCAACATACCAAGTACAAAACAAGTGGTCTTCCCAGAACCGTTGTGAGCTTGAGCAATTAAATTCTTGTGTGGAGGAGTCAAAATCATTGGCAAACTTATTTCTTGTATCTTGCTAGGCTTCTCAAACTTCATTTCAACATAGAGACCCTTCAGTAACTCAGGTGATAAGTTCAGGTCCTCAAATCTCTTGGCAGAGGTATATGGAGTGCCCCCCGATGGAACCTAATGTTTCAACAGGAGATAACCAAATGTTCTCATAACAACAATACAAATAATTTAGCAATTACTTGAGCGAATTTAGCGCCTACACTAAAGGAACATATCTTACTTTATGAAATATGCGGCATATGAAAAATAATATAAATAACTACATTGAAAATATGCACTTAAATTGATTGACACAGATATTCCAAGTCGTAAGTTAATTTGCTAAAAACTTAACTAAAACACCCCAAGACCATTACAAAACATACAAATTATTCATTCAAACAAAATCGAAACACCAATTACAAATTTATAAATTTATTTACCTTGTTCAATGATTAAAAAACATATACATGAACATAGCAAAACATGACCATACTTCTGATGCCAAATGCAGGCCCAACCGGCCAAGTATCATCTGTAACTCAAAGCTTTTAATCGCTGTCTATACAACATCTTTCAATCCCTCTGCCACTTGCTGCTCCCATCAATCTTCAGACAAATTAAATTAAAACACGAACCCCAAATTTGAAAAGAAGTGAATATAATCCTAACCCAACAGATTTCAAACCCAAATTAGACCCTTAAAGCGCAAATCAGATCCACAAAGTGTCCACGCATACTACAGAGGCACGTGTATCGGATAGTGAAGCTTACGGTTTTAATGGTGGATTCGTCCGGATCCGTGAGTGTTTTGCCAACTAGTTTGGACTCGTCGATAGCCAACGAATCTAAAACAATTTCGGACGAAGGAGGTTGAGCCGTGTCTTGTTCCTCCTCCGCCTCGTCAGCAACATCAGCCCACCGCCTCGTTTCTGGAAACTTCTCGGCGGCGGTAGAACTCTCGGCGGCGCTGGAGGTGGACTCTTTGTCGGCCATCGACGAGCTTGCGAAAGTGTAAAAGGTATAGCAGAGCAGAAGTCAAGTGAAAAACTATTAGAATGATTTATTGCGCGTTAATCTACAGCTAACTAATGAATTGCCGTGTATTAAGGGAGATGACATTATAGCATATAGGTAATAGCCAAATTATATATCCAATGGTTCGTATTTTTATATATAGGCGTAATTAATTATATATTGTTAACGTGACAAATCATGATCATTCAGTTATTATTCATATGTTATATTGAAATCTACCGTTTAGTACATGTCGCCCGCATGCCGCAAGGCACTAACCTGCGGGTGATGTATAACCCGATGATTGGTCAAAATTAGTGGGTTCCACATAGAGCCCATTGATTTTAACCAATCATGAGTCGTCACGTCACCCGCGGGATACTACCCTGCGGGTAGCATTTACTCAACCATCAATTGCATTTCTTTTCAAAAAAACAAAACTAATGAATTGCATTTTACCCCCTAAAAGTTCAGATATTGCTAATTAACTTCTCTATTTTGTTTAATATATTACTTTACCCCTTTCAAGCTGATAATTAATTAGTAATTTCACCACTTAATAAATAAAAAAATAAATTAATAACGATATATCATATACTCCATGGAGAAAATCTCGAGATGAAATTGTTTGCCCTAATTGGTGTTTTATTTTATGCTACACTTTAAAAACACGTGTATGTATGAAATATTGAGAATTTATAGTTCTTTGTTATGCTAAAATTATTTCCCCAATCTCATTATGTTGCTATTTAATTAAAATTGATGTAACGTTCGAAAATTCATTTACGTAAACCCGCATGCATAATTAGGACAATTAATTATTTTAAAATTTAAAAAATGAGTTAAATGACTTTATGTGAAATACGTGAATTTATTTGCATGATTTAAATATTATTTTTATCATTTAACCTGCATTTATGCTATTTATGAGATTTTTAGAATTTATGTTTTTCGATCGCGTAGGCGGGATCGTGGATGAACGAGATATATGAATTTTATTCCAAATATTTTATGAGAATTTTATGAGCCATAAATTATTATTTTCAAAAAATAATAGTTTTAATATATATATATATATATTTAGAAGAGTCCAATTTTCACCAAAATATCATTTTAAGAGTTTTTAGTAGGCTTTTAAAAGCCCATATTATATCATTACGAAAATTTTTCAAAAAATAGCAAAGTTTTAATGGGTTACTTTGTGTTTGAACTTTGGAACCTAGCCCAATAACCAAGCAAACCCATAATCAAAATTTGGCTCTCATTCTTGTTCTCCATTCTCACGTTTTTCCTTCCTAGCTGCCATCAGCAAACTCCGTCACCTTCTCCTCATCACAACACACGATTTTTATGGAGATTTAAGCAAGGTTTCAAGCTCGTTCATCCCAGGAATCGATCTACGCGCCCGACATCGAGTTTTTGGCTTCAAAATTAAAAAGGCACGTTTGAATTCTCTTCTTGGCCACCGTTTAAGTCCTATAATCTGTCATGAGCATGAGACTGCTATTTTTATATACGTTAGAGTTGTTTTTACATGAAACTATTGATTGTATGTATGCAAGCCTCACGTTTTCTCATGTCCTTGCATGTATCCTTTGATTTCTCCCTTCATGTGATCGGCCATGGCTGCTGCTACTGGTTAGAGTCGTACCAGGGTCCTTATAGGTCTAGAGTCCAAGGTGGCTCAGTCGTTAGAGGCTGGGATGATCAAGGGCGATGGGGTTTTTAGATGGGGTTGCTACATATCGGCAAATTTCGGGATTTCCGAAACGTGGTTCGCTAGGACTGTGTAGGGGTCGGTTCAAAGCAAGGCATGGCTCGTTGGAACCGCCCAGATGTGAGCTTCGTCTGAACGGTGGAGATCTGGCCGGCAGCAAGCCATAAAGGCTTGCTGCTGCACGACCGAAGGGAAAGGTTGAAGGGGGGGAAGTCTGTACGTGATGGGTTTGGGAAATTGGGTTTCTTCTATTTTGGGTTATGGGTTTTTAGGCGGGCTGGGCTTGGGTCTTGGGTCCGGATCGGGTCTAAAATAATGCGGGTCAAGATAGTTGGGTCCGGGTTGTGCTTGTTGCGCTCGGATATTTTAAATTTTAAATTAATTATTAGTTATGAATTTTTAATGGACTTAGTCTAAGTAATTAAATTAAATGAATCACTTTGGTTTTATTAATTGGGCTTGGAAAATTATTTAAGTAAGACCAATAAATTTTTTTATGGGTCTAGGGCCATGGAGATTATTGGGCCAGTTTTTGGGATATTGGGCTCATTGGGCCAGTCTAGGTGATTAATAGTGTAAGGTCCGAATCCACTAAACTTGCTCACGATGATTTTAAAATAATTTTAAATGATTTTACGCCTTAAATTGTTTAAGTTATCATTTAATGATTATGTTTATTAATGTTTAACAATTTCGATTAAGTAAATGATTTCTGGTTGAGTTTGATTCTGGACTCGCGGGACGAGGCTAACCTACGAACGAAGTATTAGAACGTATTTTCACGAGTATTTTAAGTATAATATTGATATACTTTGAATAAACAAGTTGGGAGATAGTATTTTTATCAGTCGAGTCAAGGAAGAGTGGTAGACTACATTTTAATTATTCACCACGACGCGAATTAAGTGTTGAAAAGAACACTCTTCTACCACGATCCCCACTTCATTATGAGTTTGTCTCCCAATAATTCCTCTCCTTCACGTCTATCTTATTCTTCTTTCTTTTTCTTTTCATCCTTATTCTCTGATTCTTCCCGGAGCACTACACGGTTCCTTCAAGAAATTTCGAAGTTAAACTCCAATCTTTCTCCTCTTCGTGGTTAGTTCGTCTTCGAAAATCTGGATCATCTTAACCTCAATTCAAGGTAAGTTTTTAAAGCTTTTGAAACCACCATTCAAGGTATAATTATGTTAATATTAAATTATGTATGTTGAAGTATATATGCATGATTTTTTTAGAATTTCAAGAGCATGAAATTATGATGTTATGAAATCGTGAAACGTAAACCGTTCTTGAAGAGTTCTTGAAGTATGGGTTGAGAAATTCTTGATAAATAATGTGTTGATGGATTATTAGGGATTAGAATTGAAAAAGAAATGATTTTGAAATTATGTGTTGAATTTGAAGTTTTGAGTTAGTTTGAGTTAAAGTTTTGAATTATTACATGTGTTGGGTTGTTCCGGATTTGCAACGCTCGTCACAATTTTGAGGATCAAGACTAGTATACTAATCCAAATGAGATGAGACTTACTTTATTTGAAAGCTAGTTTAAATTTCTATATTTTTCATGTTTTGAGTTTTGTCAAAATCATTTTAGAAGATTGGTCAAAAATTCCCCGACATGTGTCAAATGTTTTGAATTTCCGGCAGTGACTCATCTCTGGATAATGAGCATAACTTTTTACTGCAAACTCCCATTGATGTGATGTTTTCAGCATTAGAAATCCAAGATCCAGAGCTACAACTCTCATGTTTACCACGTTTCCAAATTCCGACTATAAAATAGAGTTTAAGAACAAACAAGCAGACCCATCAGCAGAGCATGCGCGTCCGCTCCTAAAGGTGGCGCCCCCGCGCATGGCCTTCTGATTTGAAGTTTTTTTATGTTATTTTAGGGTTCTAAATTCATGGTTATGATTTTTAAAGGCTTATAAAGTATATTTAAGAGTTTGTATGCAAAATGTTTCAAGTTTTAAGGTTAAGAACGGAAAAGAACGACTTACGTAGATCGATTACGTTATGTGATGCATGTACATGTCTAAGTTTCATTCATGAAACCTATGTTCAATATGAAAGTATGATTTTTATCATCTATGACATGCATGAAGTAATTGAGTAAAGTTTTATATTCATGAAATAAAAGTTATGATGGAATTAAAGATGAAACAATGATGCTTCATAATGAATGAAATGATATGATGAATGATGTTTAGATGAAGCATGATATGATATGTTGATGCATGAAAAGATTTTGATGTCTTATGTGTCTTTGTGGTGGCAAACACGGGATTGGTGCTCCGGTTTGGGCTCCGGAGAGGGCCTTTCCAAACATGGCTCATGAGACAGATAAGTACACGGGACTGGTGCTCCGGGATGAGCTCCGGAGAGGGCCTTTCCAAAGAACGAATGTTATGAGGCTTACTGTCATATGCTTGTTGATCAACAAGAAAAGGATGAATGTGCCCATTATGACGGTTGCCACAATTTCGCATAATTCGTCACCAAATGATGAGTTTATGTTATGTTATGTTACGTTTAAATGATATTTGAAATCTCGCGATTTTTAATTCATATACTTGCTGAGTCTTTAGACTCACTATACTTGAATGGTGCAGGTAATGAAGATGACATTTATGCATATGTCGACGAGTTCAATGTCGGGCATGAAGAAGAGCAAGGAGTCGGACCGGCGGGCAATGCATGAGTGCGTTATGTGATGAGTGTGTTGCAGTTATGAGTGTGTTGTGTGATGAGTGTGCTATGTATTGAGTCATTTGAAACTTTATGAGGTATTTTAATGTTGAAAACAAGTTTAATAAATTTTAAGGTTTGGATTTGGTTTGTAAACTATTCTGAAATGTTTTAAGTAAAGTTTGATGTATGCAAACATCTATTGAAATTTTTTTATTCCGCTTAAAATTTAGGTCATGTTAGTCGAGTAATGTTTTCATAGGTTGAGGACGTTACAGTTTGGTATCAGAGAAGTTCGCTCTGGGTTTTCTTGAAACATTCATGCATACTCGCCACGACTCCAATGCTCCGTCTTCATGTCTGTAAGTTATGATGTTTATTCGATTATGTGTATGATAATGCGATGAGATATTGTATGCATGTTATATGTTAAAGTATATTTACGTATTGAATCGTGACTGAGCGGTGTGGATAATATTGGACTTTAGGACTATGGCATCACGTAGGGGAAATAACACCAACGCCAACGTAAATGCCACTAACAACAACCATAGTGATTGCGGGCCAGATAGTGAGAACAATCAAAACAACCAGTTTTTGACGGGATTAACTGCTCTAATTCAAGAGCAAAGCCGTGCTCAGGGAGCTCAAATTCAACAGTTGCTTCAAGCCCAGACAGCTAATGCCGGAAATAACCATCCTGCAGCTAATCAAAACTCTATCTACAAAAGGTTCTTAGAGTTGGGACCACCTGAGTTCAAAGGAGAGACTGATCCTTTGATTGCGGAACAATGGTTCCAAGCTATGGAGACTGCTTTTGAATTCATGCAGATCACGGATGCGGATAGATTGAGATGTGCTACCTATATGTTCCACGATGACGCTCGTGTTTGGTGGAATGGAGCCAAAGCAGCGTTGAACCTAACCACCCTTACATGGAATGGATTCAAGGATGTGTTCTACGGCAAATATTTCACAGTGAGCACCCGAACCAGGTTGGCTAGAGAGTTTTTGGAGATCCGTCAAGGAAACATGTCAATTGCGGAGTATGTAAAGAAGTTTGAAAGGGGAAAATACTTTGTACCGATGATTTCTGGTGATCCTGCTGAAGAGTTGAAACACTTTACAGAAGGGTTGAATGCTTTCATCAGAAAGGATGTTAGACTAAGTGGAGCGAAAAATTACAAAGAAGCGGTAGATCAGGCCATGCTTTCCGAAAAGGACAGAAACGATATTATCAGAGAGTCACAGGCAAAGAGATCTAACTATCAGGGCCGAGACCAACAAGGAAATTCTAGCAGAAAGAGGCCGTACCAAGCCCCTCCCCAACACCGACCGTACCAACAACAACAGCCTCGACCTCAAGGGCAGAAACAGTTGGCTCTACCAGCACCAAAACCGGCAAGTGCACCAACAGCTTGTCAAAAATGTGGAAAACTTCATTCAGGCCAATGTATGATGGGAACTGGTGTATGTTACTTGTGCAAACAACCAAGACATTTTGCGAAGGAATGTCCCCAACAAAGAGGACCGGTCAAAGGCCGAGTGTTTGCCATGACTCATGAGCAAGTGGACACAAACTCAGCCATCGTTACAGGTATGATTAATGTTTCCAGTATTCTTGCTCATATATTAATTGATACTGGAGCTACACATTCATTCATATCTGTTGAATTTGTTAATAAATCGGGTTTGGTACCGGATAAGTCAATTTTGGGGTTTAGTATATCTTTGCCTTCAGGGGAAGAATTGAGTAGTGATTTGATTATCAGAGGCTGCAGTATACAGATTCAAGGTCATGAGTTGTATGCTGATCTTATTATCCTCAAAATGTCGGACTTTGACGTGATATTTTGTATGGATTGGTTGTCTTGTTACGAGGCTACCATAGACTATAAACGAAGGACGGTTTCTTTGAAAAATAAGAATGGAGAACCGTTTCTATTCCATGCCACACCAAAAAATAATTCATCTCTTTTAATTTCAGTGGGTAAGGCATGGCAACTGTTGAGTAAAGGATGTGCAGGTTTTCTTGCAAGTGTTACTTGCAACCAAGAATTTCCTCGACCGAAACTTAAAGACGTCGAGGTAGTGAGAGATTTCTCAGAAGTATTTCCTGATGATATTGCAGGATTACCTCCAGCTAGGGAGGTAGAATTTGGGATTGAATTAATTCCCAAAACTCAACCAGTTTCCAAAGCACCATACAGGTTAGCACCGACTGAAATGAAGGAATTGAAGGAGCAACTACAAGAGCTACTCAATAAAGGCTTCATTAGACCGAGTGTATCGCTTTGGGGTGCACCGGTATTGTTTGTAAAAAAAAAAAGATGGGTCTATGAGACTGTGCATCGATTATAGAGAGCTGAAGCGAGTAACAGTGAAAAACAAATACCCACTGCCTAGGATAGATGATTTGTTTGATCAGTTACAAGGGGCAGTAGTGTTCTCCAAGATTGATTTGAGATCAGGTTACCACCAATTGAAGGTGAAAGATGAAGATATTCATAAAACGGATTTTTGGACTCGTTATGGCCACTACGAGTTCTTAGTCATGCCGTTTGGAGTTACAAATGCACCGGCAGTATTTATGGATCTTATGAACAGAGTGTTCCAGCCTTTCTTAGATTAGTTTGTCATAGTATTCATAGATGACATACTAATTTACTCTCGTAGTTTGGATGAGCATCGTCAGCATCTAACTACATTCTTGCAGATTCTGAAAGAAAAACAATTGTTTGCTAAGTTCAGTAAGTGTGAATTTTGGTTAGAACAGATTGCATTTTTGGGTCACATAGTTTCGGCAAAGGGAATAGAGGTTGATCCAGCAAAGATAGAAGCAATTAAAAATTGGGTTACTCCAAAGAATGCTATAGAGATACGGAGTTTCTTGGGATTAGCGGGTTACTATAGGAGATTCATTCAGGATTTCTCCAAGATAGCTCTGCCACTGACGTCATTAACTCGCAAAAGTGTGAAATTTGAATGGTCTGATCAGAGTGAGAAAAGCTTTCTGGAGTTGAAGGAGAAGTTGATGACAGCACCAGTGCTAGCCATACCGAAAGGCATCGGTCGATTCGTAATTTATACAGATGCTTCCAAGTATGGATTAGGGGCTGTTTTGATGCAAGATGGAAAGGTAATAGCATATGCTTCACGATAGCTAAAGATTCATGAAAAGAAATACCCTACCCATGATCTCAAATTGGCAGCAGTTGTATTCGCACTGAAACTATGGAGACATTACCTTTATGGTGAGAAGTGCCAGATTTTCACCGATCATAAGAGTTTGAAGTACTTTTTCACCCAAAAGGAGTTGAACATGAGGCAGAGAAGATGGCTCGAATTGGTGAAAGATTGTGATTGTGATATTAGAGTTGGAGTACTATTTAAGGCTCGAATTACATTCATTTCTTGCCAATTCCGAATTCTCTCCTTCGCCCTCGTGGTCCTATTTAAGGCTTTGGGTACTCTTATTTTAGAGTTGGAGTAGGATATTTGTTTTAGTATAGTCAGACAGTATCTGACATAATAGCGGAGCAGTGCTCGTGTTGTAGAGCCGTGTTCGAGGCTGTTGATTCGCAGCAGGGGAGTGCCCTAGTTGCGGGATAGTCGCCATCAGTGGGCTGACGATGGACGTAGTTATAGCTATGGTCTCCTTAAATTATTTAGGAGTATGCAATAGCTTAGTTAAGGCTTTTAGCGCTTATTGAATGATGAATGGGTATTTGCATTGTAGACTTGATGATAGGCTTGGAACCTAGAGTGGGACTACTAGGACTGCCTTAGAAAGGTACGTAAGTACTGACTGCGATTGCCAGCGGATATGCATGCTTATATGTTGCATTTATGTGTTTGCATGTTATTATTGTTATGCGGCATGCGCATATCATCTTGTGCCTGTACATCTGTATATCTTTCGAGATGAGCCAGTTAGGGTTGCTCAGCCCTGTTAGGACGTTTGATATCGAGTACCCTTAGGTACTGATACCTCGAGGACTCCGCGGTCCGCGTCTGAGATTCGGGAATGAGTGGTCGCACACAGTGGTTAGCTACCCCGATGTGACGAGCTTATATCCTAGGCGCCAGTTTGAGCAGTTTGTATACAGTTATCCCAGATATGGATACCCGGTCATTTGCATGCATCATATTTGTATGTTTATCCGTGCTTTCGTATTGAGCTTAGAACTCACGTCCAGTATTTTCTGTGTATCTGGATACCCTATTCGATGGGGCAGGTATAGGTTCAGGATTGAGCACTAGGAGTCTGGAGTAGCCAGTGACCTTGAAGACAGCAGGATTAGCTGTAGGTTTTATTTAAGTAATTCGATTGGGTTGTAAAAATCGAGTTTGATTAGCCGGTTGTATTCTGCCGGTCTACTTGTATTTAGTCTTCCGCAGCAATTTGATTTAATGCATGCTCAATTATGCTCTTAACTCTGATTAGGTAGTGGATACGGGTAGGGTCGCTACATTTATGGTATCAGAGCACTGCATGCAAGGGACTTAGGAAATTGATAATAAGACTTCTTGATTATCCTTGTAGGATTGATTGAGGCTAGCGAAAGAAGATTTGGTTCTTCATTGCCAAGTTTGCGGCAGAAGTTTTTATTATAAGGAATGCAACAGTGAACACCAGTAGTAGCATATCGATAGATAGACTGACTGTTGTGGACGGTTTATCATTCGATGCATTGGGATGTTGATCGAAGAACATATGGATTCCAGCCAGGGAATACTGGAAGAGAAGATCGGTTATATCGCGTCAGATACCTCTGAGGGCTTTTGGAATGAATGGTGTTTAGAAATCCATGTGGTTCCAGTCCTTGAAGATTCTCCACTCGTAGTTGGAGAGATTGTCAGATAGACCTTCACCAGAAAATGCCTTGAGTGCCTAAAGCATGACAGGTTTCGAGAGTGAGGTCTTTAACCTCGTGCAGAACATGGTTTTGCCGGTATGCTTGTATCGATGCTTTTGGTAGGCATACGGAAAACTTCATGTTCAAAAGCATGATTTAGATACAAGAAGAACGCTGATGGTAGATCGTGAGCAGAAGGAGTCGACTGACATGCACTGACGCAGAGCATAGCTGGTTAGCTATCACGTGCCATTTCTCCAGAGCTCTTCGCTGGAGGACATGTAGAGAGACTTGGACGAAAGTATGCTTGTATCGATGCGTGTGTCGATTGAAAGCTTCATGCTCAAGGAGTGAAGACAAGTTCGACGATTTTAAATACTGTATTGATGTATTTGTAAACAGTATTTCAGTTGTAATGAATCATCAGAATTTGGTTGTATCAGTTCAAGTTATTGGATGTACATTTTGTTGTATTTTGAATACTGTATGTATTACATGGGATTGTAATAAAGGAAATTGTACATAACTTGAAGTAATGATACATGTTTTACTTATTCAAAGATTCGTGTTTGATTACAAGTAATTTTACTAAGTTTGGCTTGGAATTAGTTGACTAAACAACTAGGATAGCTCATGGATTTTGAGTAAGTCAACGGTAACGGATTGACATGGGGTTAGTCTAGGTGTCTTCCTAGGGCTGACCTAATTAGTCGTTTGACTGAGTTAGTGCCATTGATGAGGTAATTCATCTGGGAGCATGAAAATATCGATCTTGTTTGGAATTTTGAGTTTTTGTTCTAAGTTGTTTCCTTAGGACAGTAGTCTGATTGACCTGCATAGGTTGAGACTTCGTGATGATGGGATTTCATCGGGATACCAAGTCGGGTATATGCCGAGAGTTGTGGACTAGGACCATGACTAGACATGATGGAGCGCGACCCTATGCCAGTGTTACTCTGGGAGTCTTTCGTACTTCAGAGAATGCCTGGAAGCCTTCGTGCTTCAGGATTTGGCGGTGGGAAGGCTACTTAGTCTAGAGTTTTGGTAACAGTCACGACGGGGTATGACATTGGATTGGATGCCTGGTTAGGTGTCAGCGGTTTAGATATCGTCTGACTGTCGTCAGAGATATTGGTTTGCAGTTTTGTCACAAGGACCAGTCTTGGAGGGATTTTCCTTGACGAGTACGTACTCTGAACAGATAGTTTTAGTCTATTGGATACTGCTAGACTAGTGGATCTAGTCGGGGTTTGGATGCTCTTGTGATAGGGGCTATTCAGGAGTTTTGGTTTGTGAAATTCCTGAAACATTTGACTCGGAGATGAGTAGTTTTCAGCATTAATGGTTTCCTTCAGTGATAGATTATATCCGATGCTAAGGATTGTACATGACTATTTGAGGCGTGAGGATAGCGTGATTTATGCTAGTGTACACCTGGTGGTGATTTCAGGTGGGACACCGCGGCAAGTAACCTCAGTCTCGATTTGTTGCAGTCTTAGCAAAAGATATAGTTATCAGGAGCAAGTTTAGCGACAGTTGGTAGTGAGTCAGTATCGATGCGAGATTGGTACTGGTGACTACTAATAGCTATTGTCTGACTTTGTCAGAGATAGGTGAGTTGAATCAGCTGTGATTCTTTTGATTCTAAGTATTTGGGATATGCGGACGTATGGCCGTGAGATCATGATTATTGATCGAGCCATGTGAGATTTCAAATGACCAAGACCTGGCGGATGGTTGCCATAATTTGGTTGATACTGACAATTTGTGTGATAGTCACAACTTATCGACGAGGTCGATTGGTTGAGCAGATCAGTAATTAAGATATCATGAATCGAGAGATACTTTGGACGATACTATAAGCCGTCGTGCTTATGAGTTTGGATCCTTTAAGTAAATGTCTCGAAACAGTAAGAGAATTATTTGCATTCAGGATTCTCGGGTGGTTGAGATTTTTGGAGTGCAGTCGTTTGGACTTTCAAGTTCGATAGATCACGGGAGGTGATTGCATGTTTTGACTTTGGTAAGTCATGGCTAGTTTGATAACTCGGGTAAAGTTATCAGTGGTAAGAGAAGACATAATTGATCTGAACATTGCTTGGTATTAGCAATGGTTGACCCAGTTTTGGAAATAGAATTGTTCCATGCTATTGGATTACAGTTTTGGGAACTCTTAGCCGAATACTTTTTTAGGCATTTCCAGCAGTTTTCTCGGAGGATTTTCGTTAAATTGTGATTCGACGAGTGTTGCGTAATTCAATGAGCATTAGTAGGCCGATATCAGTTGTTTGTTCGTGGGATGATACGACAGCTGAGACTGTGTTCGGAGTCTAGTGAGATTGTTGTCGGTGATTTCCCAGTACGTTCTGATGTGCTATGCCATTGAGGTGTTGGGATCGACCGAGATCTATCGGGTAAATTCGTTGGTGTACCGCATGTGTCATGGATTGCGCGAAGGGTTGAGGTGAACTAGTTTTGTTCATCTTGGTAGCAAGTCAAGTGTGACTTGGGATTGTTATCTATGGTTGGATAACCAGTGTTGCGAATTCAATTGATATCTCGAGTGACGAGATAGTGGTGATCTTTAATCTAGACTACTAATGTTGTAGATGTTGCGGTCCCATCTATGTGTTCAGCATTATAGCGGTGACATTCTTTGAGAATATTAGTCAGCATCGAAGAAAATAAATACGGAATGTAAGTCTGTCGATGCTAGGAACTTTCGGGATTGATTGTTATCTGTGGCAGGACGTCAAGTGGGAATTGATTGGTTAACACTTGCGGTTACCTCTGGGATTTGATGTCAGTGTTAGACCAGTGGAGATACAGGTTGGTTGTATCTGGCCTTCTCGTTAGTACGAACTGATTCTAGCAAGAGGGATAGTCGGTATCAAGTGGTATACTTGACGAGGAACTATCACTGCTAAGGTTCGTAGGAACAGTGGGTATTCGAAGAAAAGTCGAGAGCACTCTATTGATCGTAAGGCTCGGTTATACATCCAAAAGATCGTTCTACTTCATGGATGCCGAGCACTGCTTTCAGTTTAAATACTGCTTTCAGTTTAAATACTGAATATCATCCAGAGACAGATGTTCAGATGTAGAGCACTATCCACACCTTGGAGGACATGTTTTGGGCGTGTACTATGGATTTTTGGTTCAGTTTAGCCAGATTAGTTGTCATTGATTAAGTTCGCATACGACAATAGGTACCATCATAGCATTGGGAGGACACCTGTTGAGGCATTGTACGGGCGACTTGTCATACTCCATTCTTCTAGAAAGAAGTGGGGGAGACAGTATTTCTGAGAATGTCACTTTTTCATAAGATTCTCAGATTTAGTCTTAAAGGCAAGTTGTCTCCCAGGTTTATCGGTCCGTTTGAGATCTTGGAGAACATTGGCGATTTCGCTTATAGACTAGCTTTGCCACCTCATCTTTCCAGTATTCACGACGTGTTCCACGTATCACTGTTGCGACGGCATGTGGCGGATGAGTCTCATATTCTGCAGCGGTCTGAGGTTCAAGTGAGCAAGGATTTGACCTATGCTGAGAAACCTATTAGTATCCTGGATCATAAGAATAAGGTTTTACGGAACAAAGTCATTCCTTTGGTTTTAGTTCAGTGGCAGCGCCGAGGCACTGAGGAAGCTACTTGGGAGCTTGAAGAAAGGATGCGTGAAGACCATCCTGAGTTGTTTTGATTTCAGTTTTGAGTTGTATTCGGTTGTAACGTTTGATTTGAATAAGGAATGTTTCTGTACCTTGTATTGCATTCGGTACTTAAGATCTATTTTCGAGGACGAAATATCTTAAGTGGGGGAGAATGTAGTACCCCGTAACCGAAATTGGTAATTAAAAGATTAATTATGTTAATTAAACTAATTTGGTATCTGAAGGATCGGAAGCTCCGAAGGTGAGATCGAAAGCTCCGATGCAGGATCGGAAGCTCCGATCGATATTACGTCATGCATGACGTATGGCAGGATCGGAAACTCTGATCGGGATCGGAAGCTCTGATCGCCCTATCCGAAGTCAACCAGTGAGATTTTGACATGTGGCAGATAAGGATGTTCGGAAGCTCTGATGGCAGGATCGGACGTTCTGATCAAGGATCGGAAGTTCCGATCGAGGATCGGAGGTTCCGATCGATGCCTATAAATATAAGGTTCGAGGCATTCATTTCTTGCCAATTCCGAATTCTCTCCTTCGCCCTCGTGGTCCTATTTAAGGCTTTGGGTACTCTTATTTTAGAGTTGGAGTAGGATATTTGTTTTAGTATAGTTAGATAGTGTCTGACATAATAGCGGAGCAGTGCTTGTGTTGTAGAGCCGTGTTCGAGGCTGTGGATTCGCAGCAGGGGAGTGCCCTAGTTGCGGGATAGTCGCCATCAGTGGGCTGACGACGGACGCAGGTATAGCTATGGTCTCCTTAAATTATTTATGAGTATGCAATAGCTTAGTTAAGGCTTTTAGCGCTTATTGAATGATGCATGGGTATTTGCATTGTAGACTTGATGATAGGCTTGGAACCTAGAGTGGGACTATTAGGACTGCCTTAGAAAGGTACATAAGTACTGACTGTGATTGCCAGCGGATATGCATGCTTATATGTTGCATTTATGTGTTTGCATGTTATTATTGTTATGTGGCATGTGCATATCATCTTGTGCCTGTACATCTGTATATCTTTCAAGATGAGCCAGTTAGGGTTGCTCAGCCCTGTTAGGATGTTTGATATCGAGTACCCTTAGGTACTGATACCTCGAGGACTTCGTGGTCTGCGTCCGGGATTCGAGAATGAGTGGTCGCACACAGTGGTTAGCTACCTCGATGTGACGAGCTTATATCCCAGGCGCCAGTTTGAGCAGTTTGTATACAGTTATCCCAAATATGGATACCCGGTCATTTGCATGCATCATATTTGTATGTTTATCCGTGCTTTCGTATTGAGCTTAGAGCTCACGTCTAGTATTTTCTGTGTATCTGGATACCCTATTCGATGGGGCAGGTATAGGTGCAAGATTGAGCACCAGGAGCCTGGAGTAGCCAGTGACCTTGAAGACAGCAGGATTAGCTGTAGGTTTTATTTAAGTAATTCGATTGGGTTGTAAAAATCGAGTTTGATTAGCCGGTTGTATTCTGCTGGTCTACTTGTATTTAGTCTTCCGCAGCAATTTGATTTAATGCATGCTCAATTATGCTCTTAACTCTGATTAGGTAGTGGATCCGGGTAGGGTCGCTACATTACAGATGCTATACTGGTGGCCAGGTATGAAGAAAGACATCGTTAAGTTTGTTAACGAATGTTTTACATGTCAACAGGTGAAAGTTGAACATCAAAGGCCAGTAGGACTTTTGAAACCATTACCCTTTCCTACAATGAAATGGGAAGATGTCACTATGGACTTCGTTGCTGGATTGCCAATTGCACCACGGAGAATGAATTCAATATGGGTAATAGTTGACAGATTGACAAAGTTAGCTCATTTCCTACCCATCAAAAACAACTTCTTGATGAATCAATATGCAGAGTTATATATTCGAGAAATAGTCAGATTGCATGGAGTTCCAGCAAGGATAGTCTCTGACAGAGATCCCAGGTTTACTTCGAACTTTTGGAAGAGTTTACATCATGGTTTGGGAATGAAATTGGCCTTCAGTACTGCTTTTCATCCACAAACAGATGGACAATCTGAACGAGTAATTCAAATACTGGAGGATTTACTCAGGACTTGCATGATTGACTTCGGAGGAAATTAGGAATCGAAGTTACCTTTAGTGGAGTTCACCTACAACAATAGTTATCAAGATACTATTGGAATGGCTCCTTATGTGGCTTTGTATGGAAGAAAGTGTAGGACTCCTCTACATTGGGATGAGATTGGAGAGAGAGCTATGTTGGGACTAAAAATAATGCAACAGACAGTTGATTTGATAGCAAAAATTAGAGACAGGATGTTGACAGCACAGAGCCATCAGAAAAGCTATGCCGATCGGAGACGTAGGGAATTGGAGTTCCAGGTAGGTGATCACGTGTTCTTGAAGGTGTCACCTTGGAAAGGGGTCTTGAGATTTGGGAAGAAATGGAAGCTGAACCCGAGATATATAGGGCCTTTTGAGATCCTAGACAAGATTGGAACAAGAGCTTACCGAATAGCATTGCCTCCAAGTCTGGAAGGAGTACATAATGTCTTCCATGTCTCGATGTTGAGAAAGTATATCTCAAATCCTTCGCACGTCATTCTCCATGAACCAGTTCAATGGACGCCCGACTTGTCTTATGAGGAGGTACCTATTCAAATATTGGATAGGTAAGTCCGGAAGTTGAGGAACAAAGAAATCAAGATGGTAAAAATTTTGTGGCAAAATCAATTGGTAGAAGAAGCTACTTGGGAAACCAAACAGGATATGCGTAGTCGATACCCAAAACTTTTTGGTAAGTCGAATTTCGAGGACGAAATTTTTTTAAGGAGGGTAGAGTTGTAAGGTCCGATTCCACTAAACTTGCTCACGATGATTTTAAAATAATTTTTAAATGATTTTATGCTTTAAATTGTTTATGTTATCATTTAATGATTATGATTTCATGATTATGTTTATTTATGTTTAACAATTTCGATTAAGTAAATTATTTCAGGTTGAGTTTGATTCTGGACTCGCGGGACGAGGCTAACCTATGAACGAAGTGTTAGAACTTATTTTCACGAGTATTTTAAGTATAATACTGATATACTTTGAATAAACAAGTTGGGAGATAGTATTTTTATCAGTCGAGTCAAGGAAGAGTGGTAGACTACATTTTAATTATTCACGACGACGCGAATTAAGTGTTGAAAGGAACACTCTTCTACCACGATCCCCACTTCATTATGAGTTTGTCTCCCAATAATTCCTCTCCTTCATGTCTATCTTATTCTTTTTTCTTTTTCTTTTCATCCTTATTCTCTGATTCTTCCCGGAGCACAACACGGTTCCTTCAATAAATTTCGAAGTTAAACTCCAATCTTGCTCCTCTTCATGGTTAGTTCGTCTCCGAAAATCCGGATCATCTTAACCTCAAATCAAGGCAAGTTTTTAAAGCTTTTGAAACCACCATTCAAGGTATAATTATGTTAATATGAAATTATGTATGTTGAAGTATATATGCATGATTTTTTATAATTTCAAGAGCATGAAATTATGATGTTATGAAATCGTGAAACGTAAACCGTTCTCGACGAGTTCTTGAAGTATGGGTTGAGAAATTCTTGATAAATAATGTGTTGATGGATTATTAGGGATTAGAATTGAAAAAGAAAAGATTTTGAAATTATGTGTTGAATTAGAAGTTTTGAGTTAGTTTGAGTTAAAGTTTTGAATTATTACATGTGTTGGGTTGTTCCGGATTAGCAATGCTCGTCACAATTTTGAGGATTAATACTAGTGTACTAATCCAAATGAGATGAGGCTTAATTTATTTGAAAGCTAGTTTAAATGTCTATATCTTTCATTTTTGAGTTTTGTCAAAATCATTTTGAAAGATTGGTCAAAAATGCCCCGACGTGTGTCAAATGTTTTGAATTTTTGGCAGTGACACATCTCTGGAGAATGAGCATAACTTTTTACTGAAAACTCCAATTGAAGTGATGTGTTCGGCATTAGCAAGCCAAGAACAAGAGCTACAACTCTCATGTTTACCACTTTTTCCAAATTACGACTGTAAAATAGAGTTTAAGAACAAACAAGCAGACCCATTAGCAGAGCATGCGCGCCCGGGCCTAAAGGTGGTGCCCCCGCGCATGGCCTTCTGATTTGAAGTTTTTTTTATGTTATTTTAGGTTCCTAAATTCATGATTATGATCTTTAAAGTATTATAAAGTATATTTAAGAGTTTGTATGCAAAATGTTTCAAGTTTTAAGGTCAAGAACGGAAAAGAACGACTTACGTAGATCGATTACGTTATGTGATGCATGTACATGTCTAAGTTTCATTCATGAAACCTATGTTCAATATGAAAGTATGATTTTTATCATCTATGACATGCATGAAGTAATTGAGTAAAGTTTTATGTTCATGAAATGAAAGTTATGATGGAATTTACGATGAAACAATGATGCCTCATAATGAATGAAATGATATGATGAATGATGTTAAGATGAAGCATGATATGATATGTTGATGCATGAAAAGATAAGTGCACGGGACTGGTGCTCCGGGTTGAGCTCCGGAGAGGGCCTTTCCAAAGAACGAATGTTATGAGGCTTAGTGCCCTATGCTTGTTGATCAACAAGAAGAGGATGAATGTGCCCATTATGACGGTTGCCACAATTTCGCATAATTCGTCACCAAATGATGAGTTTATGTTATGTTATGTTACGTTTAAATGATATTTGAAATCTCACGATTTTTACTTCATATACTTGCTGAGTCTTTAGACTCGCTATACTTGAATGGTGCAGGTAATGAAGATGACATTTATGCATATGTCGACAAGTTCAATGTCGGGCATGAAGAAGAGCAAGGAGTCGGACTGGCGGGCGATGCATGAGTGCGTTATGTGATGAGTGTGTTGCAGTTATGAGTGTGTTGTGTGATGATTTTGCTATGTATTGAGTCATTTGCAACTTTATGAGGTATTTTAATGTTGAAAACAAGTTTTATAAATTTTAAGGTTTGGATTTGGTTTTTAAACTATTCTGAAATGTTTTAAGTAAAGTTTGATGTATGCATACATCTATTAAAATTTTTTTATTCTGCTTAAAATTTAGGTCATGTTAGTCGAGTAACGTTTTCATAGGTTGAGGACGTTACAAATGGGCTTGAGCTTTGTTATTAGGTCAGACATGTCTTATTGAGCTTAAATAAATTATTGGGGCTAAATTTGAGTTAATGGACTTAAGTTGAGTTATTGGGCCAGTCTAGAAGTTTTTGGTGCTAAGTCTAAGGAGTCAGCAGCTTGAACCAATCCATGAAAAATATGCATGTTCCATAAATATATATTTAATTATTGCATGAATATATTAAGTACGAAAAAAATTATATTATTTTTATATTTATATTAATAATTAGTTAAATATATATTTACGGGAAATATTTTATGAAAAATAATATTATGAATGATTTTTATGATGTGCATGATAATGTATGTATATGTATGATGTTGGGCATGAAAATATTTTAAGAAAGTTAAAGTGAGTGTGTGACAATTACGGGATTGGGGATGGGATACCTAGGCCCGGAGCCCTTTCCATAGAGTACGGGACTGAGAGTCGGGATTCTGGGGCCCGATTGCCTTTCCATATGTTATGTTGATTTGCCTACGGATCCGGGGTCAGCCTGGTGAAGGGGCCAAGAGGTGGAGAACCCACCGCCACGTACGTTGGTTCTTTGATTGATCAATCACTTACACGGTCACACGTCATAGATATAACCTTCAGAGTTTTTAAATGATGATATGTCCTAAGTATGATGTATGATGAACATGTTATAATATGATTATGCATAAATGTTTAAGTTCAGCCATGATTTATGATTTTTTTATGGACATGCATGTATATACGTAGTATTATGTATGTTGCATGTAGTGACCCTTATCTGGATCACCTACTAAACAAAACTTAGGCATGCAATTAACTTAATTAAATGGATATCAGAATAAAACTGCGAAAATCATAAACAATATACAATCCCAAGGCAAGAAATCTGTAAATACCCAAATATTATACAACCAAATCGAATTGCTGTATCAACCCAAAACAACAGAAATAAAACCTAGACGAAGCTCCAGCTGGCCAACCACTACCTAGCCCCTCTTGGATCCACCAGCCTCGTCCAATCGCAAACCTGTCCCATGGAATAGGGTGTCCAGAAACACAGAGTACGAGACGTGAGCATAAAACGCTCAGTACGAGAGTATGAGTATACATGCATGCAAAGTAAACTCCCTATAAACTCGAGGTCAAGGATCAGATAATAAAGACAGACCGAGCCCTGGTATGTAGCACGCTGTGCCGTCGCTTCAGGAGGTGGCTCCCATACCATAATACCAGTGGATGTGCCGGACCCAAATCGATGGAAGTCCAATCACTAACAGGATAGGAAAAAACCCTACTAACAGACATCTCGAAGGAGATAGCTCAGTATGCAAATGAATGCAGTATAAATCAATGACATATAAACCATGCAGTCACATAATATATGCATACTCAGTCAGGATATCTCGAACAGTACTTTCGTACCTCAAATACTAGGCAAGTGCTATCAGCCCTAGGTCCACGCCTATAATCCGCGCTACACTGCCAAATGATACTACTATCATTAGATCGCTCTAAAAGCCTTAACTAAGCTAAAGCATACTCCTAAATATTTTTAGGAAGCAAAAGCTATACCTTCGTCCGTCGTTAGCCCTTTGCTGTCGAGTGCCTCAAAACTAGGCCACAGCTCCGCTACGACGCCTGGATCGCTATGCCACTTCCGGATTCCCCACGGGACGCCTAGAATTCCCTAGATCTGAGCTGGAAGGCCTAGGAATTGAGAGAGAAGAGGTGATTGGTGCGTCTAAATCTGAATCTCGGCCCTCCTATTTATAGACGGAGTTTGGATCGTCCGAACTGGACTTTGGGTCGTCCGAACTGGGCTTCGGGTCGTCCGAACCCAATATTACATCATTGCTTACGTCAGCATGATGACATCATCCATGACGACTGTCGGCAGCACGTTCGGAGCGTCCGAACCACTCTTCGGATCGTCCGAACCCTGACTTCGGACCGTCCGAACCTTGACTTCGGAGCCTCCGAACTCGATGACCCTCAAACCATTTTCAAGTGTTCTGAATCCAATTCCGGACTCCGCTAACCCATTAAGAGTTCCCTTAATCATGTTTACTATTAATTAGTAAGATTAATGAATTGATTAACACTTAATCACAAATTTTGGGTACGGGCTACTACATTATCTCCCACTTAAGATGTTTCGTCCTCAAAAACAGATCTTAAGTACTGAATGTAAAACAGAAATCAGAAACATTCTTTATTCAAATCAAACGTTTACAGAGTTAGCAACTGAATACAACTTAAGAATGAAATCAAAACAACTCAGGATGGTCTTCACGCATCCTGTCCACAAGCTCCCAAGTAGATTCCTCAGTGCCTCGGTGCTGCCACTAAACTAAAACCAGAGGAATGACTTTGTTCCGCAAAACCTTATCCTTATAATCCAGGATACGAATAGGTTTCTCAACATAAGTCAAATCATTGCTCACCCGAACCTCAGACTACTGCAGAATATGAGATTCATCCGCCACATACCGTCGCAACAGAGATACGTGGAACACGTCGTGAATACTAGATAGATGCTGTGGCAAAGCTAGTCGATAAGCCAAATCGCCGATTGTAAGGCCCGGGATTATTTAATTTTAATCCAAGAATATTTAATTTGGGAATATTTAGAGTTTAGAATTAAATTCTAATATTCTTAAATTGAAAAGGATTGAAATTGAATTAAATCGCTTTTTCGGGGACTGAATTGCAAATAGCAGAACGTTTAGGGACTAAACTACAAATAGGCTTATATTTATCTATTTCTTCACTTATTCATAGCATTTGCATGTGAAAACCATCAGAATACAAAGGAAAGAACAGAGGAAACGTTCCAACCCTCAAGAACTCCATTTTCGTTCCGTAAAAGCTTCGATAACTTGAGTTTCGGTTGTCAGAAATTCGAAAGAAATATATATCTGCGATCACAGCTCCGAGACCTTAGATTTGGTACAAGTTTCATTTAATTTTCTCAAATTTTATTTTTATGTGAAAGATGGAAAATTATGATTTTACGATATATGCGTATATCAGCTGTACCGATCGTGTATTCGCAGACGGTTCGGAAAAAGACTATCGTTCGGATTTTATATGATTTTAGCAAGCTAAATTCGAACCCTACCTTATCTAAATATGATGTTTTTGATGGGATTGAGTTGATATAATGAGTTGTTGGGATTGATATCTTGTTTTGGATATTGTTTGGATTGCCGGTTTGTAGCCGTTACGCCGTCGATTCGCAAAATGTCAAGACTTTGATATTCTTGATTCAAAGAAGCATGGTTTGAGTTGCATCTGATCTTGTTAGCTCTTTGACATGTTATTTCTCAACTTTCAATTGAAGATTTACCACTTGCAAAATTCTCTTATAATAACAGCTATCAGACTAGAATTGAGATGGCTCCTTTTGAAGCATTGTACGGAAAGAAATGCAGATCACCATTGTATTGGGATGATATCTCAGACGTACCAGATGTTGGGCCAGATATGATCCGAGAAATGACAGAGAAAGTGAAGCTTATACAAAAACGAATGAAAACATCTCAAGACAGACAAGCAAAATATGCAAATATCAAACGACGACCTCTATCTTTTGATCAGAGAGACAGAGTTTTCTTGACGATTTCCCCGTTTAGAGGTACAGTCAGATTTGGCAAGAGAGGAAAGTTATCTCCGCGTTTTATTGGTCCATACGAGATCATCGAGAAGATAGGCGATCTTGCTTATCGACTCGCTCTTCCTCCATCTTTGTTTGGTATTCATGACGTATTCCATGTCTCTATGCTTCGAAAGTATCAGCCTGATCCTTCCCATATTCTCCAACCTGATGAAGCTGAACTTGACGAAACTCTTAGTTATTTTGAGCAACCTATTCAGATTCTTGATTGCAAAGATAAACAGCTCAGAAACAAGACGATTCAGCTAGTCAAAGTTCAGTGGAGTCGACATGACACTGAAGAAGCTACTTGGGAGACTGAGTCAGATTTGAGACAGAGATTTCCAGAGTTGTTTCATTGATGTGAGTTCTTATTCTGCTTTATGCTATTTATTCTCTTATGTGTATACAGATTGTCTATACAGCTTGCTTATGATTTCGAGGACGAACTCATGTCTTAGTGGGGGAAAAATGTAAGGCCCGGGATTATTTAATTTTAATCCGAGAATATTTAATTTGGGAATATTTAGAGTTTAGAATTAAATTCTAATATTCTTAAATTGAAAAGGATTGAAATTGAATTAAATCACTTTTCCGGGGACTGAATTGCAAATAGCAGAAAGTTTAGAGACTAAACTGCAAATAGGTTTATATTTATCTATTTCTTCACTTATTCCTAGCATTTTCACGTGAAAACCATTAGAATACAAAGGAAAGAACAGAGGAAACGTTCCAACCCTCAAGAACTTCATTTTCGTTCCGTAAAAGCTTCGATAACTTGCGTTCCGGTTGTCAGAAATTCGAAAGAAATATATATCTGCGATCACAGCTCCGAGACCTTCGATTTGGTACAAGTTTCATTCACTTTTCTCAGATTTTATTTTTATGTGAAAGATGGAAAATTATGATTTTACGATATATGCGTATATCAACTGTACCGATCGTGTATTCGCAGACGGTTCGGAAAAAGACTATCGTTCGGATTTATATGATTTTAGCAAGCTAAATTCGAACCCTACCTTATCTGAATATGATGTTTTTGATGGGATTGAGTTGATATAATGAGTTGTTGGGATTGATATCTTGTTTTGGATATTGTTTGGATTGCCGGTTTGTAGCCGTTACGCCGTCGATTCGCAAAATGTCAATACTTTGATATTCTTGATTCAAAGAAGCATGGTTTGAGTTGCATCTGATCTTGTTAGCTCTTTGACATGTTATTTCTCAGCTTTCAATTGAAGATTTACCACTTGCAAAATTCTCTTATAATAACAGCTATCAGACTAACATTGAGATGGCTCCTTTTGAAGCATTGTACGGAAAGAAATGCAGATCACCATTGTATTGGGATGATATCTCAGACGTACCAAATGTTGGGCCAGATATGATCCGAGAAATGACAGAGAAAGTGAAGCTTATACAGAAACGAATGAAAACAGCTCAAGACAGACAAGAAAAATATGCAAATATCAAACGACGACCTCTATCTTTTGATCAGAGAGACAGAGTTTTCTTGAAGATTTCCCCGTTTAGAGGTACAGTCAGATTTGGCAAGAGAGAAAAGTTATCTCCGCGCTTTATTGGTCCATACGAGATCATCGAGAAGATAGGCGATCTTGCTTATCGACTCGCTCTTCCTCCATCTTTGTCTGGTATTCATGACGTATTCCATGTCTCTATGCTTCGAAAGTATCAGCCTGATCCTTCCCATATTCTCAAACCTGATGAAGCTGAACTTGACGAAACTCTTAGTTATTTTGAGCAACCTATTCAGATTCTTGATTGCAAAGATAAACAGCTCAGAAACAAGACGATTCAACTAGTCAAAGTTCAGTGGAGTTGACATGGCACTAAAAAAGCGACTTGGGAGACTGAGTCAGATATGAGACAGAGATTTCCAGAGTTGTTTCATTGATGTGAGTGCTTATTCTGCTTTATGCTATTTATTCTCTTATGTGTATACAGATTGTCTATACAGCTTGCTTATGATTTCGAGGACGAACTCATGTCTTAGTGGGGGAGAAATGTAAGGCCCGGGATTATTTAATTTTAATCCGAGAATATTTCATTTGGGAATATTTAGAGTTTAGAATTAAATTCTAATATTCTTAAATTGAAAAGGATTGAAATTGAATTAAATCGCTTTTTCGGGGACTGAATTGCAAATAGCAGAAAGTTTAGGGACTAAACTACAAATAGGTTTATATTTATCTATTTCTTCACTTATTCCTAGAATTTTCACGTGAAAACCATTAGAATACAAAGGAAAGAACAGAGGAAACGTTCCAACCCTCAAGAACTCCATTTTCGTTCCGTAAAAGCTTCGATAACTTGCGTTCGGTTGTCAGAAATTCGAAAGAAATATATATCTGCGATCACAGCTCCGAGACCTTCGATTTGGTACAAGTTTCATTCACTTTTCTCAGATTTATTTTATGTGAAAGATGGAAAATTATGATTTTACGATATATGCGTATATCAGCTGTACCGATCGTGTATTCGCAGACGGTTCGGAAAAAGACTATCGTTCGGATTTTATATGATTTTAGCAAGCTAAATTCGAACCCTACCTTATCTGAATATAATGTTTATGATGGGATTGAGTTGATATAATGAGTTGTTGGGATTGATATCTTGTTTTGGATATTGTTTGGATTGCCGGTTTGTAGCCGTTACGCCGTCGATTCGCAAAATGTCAATACTTTGATATTCTTGATTCAAAGAAGCATGGTTTGAGTTGCATCTGATCTTGTTAGCTCTTTGACATGTTATTTCTCAGCTTTCAATTGAAGATTTACCACTTGCAAAATTCTCTTATAATAACAGCTATCAGACTAACATTGAGATAGCTCCTTTTGAAGCATTGTACGGAAAGAAATGCAGATCACCATTGTATTGGGATGATATCTCAGACGTACCAGATGTTGGGCCAGATATGATCCGAGAAATGACAGAGAAAGTGAAGCTTATACAGAAACGAATGAAAACAGCTCAAGACAGACAAGCAAAATATGCAAATATCAAACGAAGACTTCTATCTTTTGATCAGAGAGACAGAGTTTTCTTGAAGATTTACCCGTTTAGAGGTACAGTCAGATTTGGCAAGAGAGGAAAGTTATCTCCGCGCTTTATTGGTCCATACGAGATCATCGAGAAGATAGGCGATCTTGCTTATCGACTCGCTCTTCCTCCATCTTTGTCTGGTATTCATGACGTATTCCATGTCTCTATGCTTCGAAAGTATCAGCCTAATCCTTCCCATATTCTCCAACCTGATGAAGCTGAACTTGACGAAACTCTTAGTTATTTTGATCAACCTATTCAGATTCTTGATTGCAAAGATAAACAGCTCAAAAACAAGACGATTCAACTAGTCAAAGTTCAGTGGAGTCGACATGGCACTAAAGAAGCGACTTGGGAGACTGAGTCAGATATGAGACAGAGATTTCCAGAGTTGTTTCATTGATGTGAGTTCTTATTCTGCTTTATGCTATTTATTCTCTTATGTGTATACAGATTGTCTATACAGCTTGCTTATGATTTCGAGGACGAACTCATGTCTTAGTGGGGGAGAAATGTAAGGCCCGGGATTATTTAATTTTAATCCGAGAATATTTAATTTGGGAATATTTAGAGTTTAGAATTAAATTCTAATATTCTTAAATTGAAAAGGATTGAAATTGAATTAAATCGCTTTTTCGGGGACTGAATTGCAAATAGCAGAAAGTTTAGAGACTAAACTGCAAATAGGTTTATATTTATCTATTTCTTCACTTATTCCTAGCATTTTCACGTGAAAACCATTAGAATACAAAGGAAAGAACAGAGGAAACGTTCCAACCCTCAAGAACTTCATTTTCGTTCCGTAAAAGCTTCGATAACTTGCGTTCCGGTTGTCAGAAATTCGAAAGAAATATATATCTGCGATCACAGCTCCGAGACCTTCGATTTGGTACAAGTTTCATTCACTTTTCTCAGATTTTATTTTTATGTGAAAGATGGAAAATTATGATTTTACGATATATGCGTATATCAACTGTACCGATCGTGTATTCGCAGACGGTTTGGAAAAAGACTATCGTTCGGATTTATATGATTTTAGCAAGCTAAATTCGAACCCTACCTTATCTGAATATGATGTTTTTGATGGGATTGAGTTGATATAATGAGTTGTTGGGATTGATATCTTGTTTTGGATATTGTTTGGATTGCCGGTTTGTAGCCGTTACGCCGTCGATTCGCAAAATGTCAATACTTTGATATTCTTGATTCAAAGAAGCATGGTTTGAGTTGCATCTGATCTTGTTAGCTCTTTGACATGTTATTTCTCAGCTTTCAATTGAAGATTTACCACTTGCAAAATTCTCTTATAATAACAGCTATCAGACTAACATTGAGATGGCTCCTTTTGAAGCATTGTACGGAAAGAAATGCAGATCACCATTGTATTGGGATGATATCTCAGACGTACCAAATGTTGGGCCAGATATGATCCGAGAAATGACAGAGAAAGTGAAGCTTATACAGAAACGAATGAAAACAGCTCAAGACAGACAAGAAAAATATGCAAATATCAAACGACGACCTCTATCTTTTGATCAGAGAGACAGAGTTTTCTTGAAGATTTCCCCGTTTAGAGGTACAGTCAGATTTGGCAAGAGAGGAAAGTTATCCGCGCTTTATTGGTCCATACGAGATCATCGAGAAGATAGGCGATCTTGCTTATCGACTCGCTCTTCCTCCATCTTTGTCTGGTATTCATGACGTATTCCATGTCTCTATGCTTCGAAAGTATCAGCCTGATCCTTCCCATATTCTCAAACCTGATGAAGCTGAACTTGACGAAACTCTTAGTTATTTTGAGCAACCTATTCAGATTCTTGATTGCAAAGATAAACAGCTCAGAAACAAGACGATTCAACTAGTCAAAGTTCAGTGGAGTTGACATGGCACTAAAAAAGCGACTTGGGAGACTGAGTCAGATATGAGACAGAGATTTCCAGAGTTGTTTCATTGATGTGAGTGCTTATTCTGCTTTATGCTATTTATTCTCTTATGTGTATACAGATTGTCTATACAGCTTGCTTATGATTTCGAGGACGAACTCATGTCTTAGTGGGGGAGAAATGTAAGGCCCGGGATTATTTAATTTTAATCCGAGAATATTTCATTTGGGAATATTTAGAGTTTAGAATTAAATTCTAATATTCTTAAATTGAAAAGGATTGAAATTGAATTAAATCGCTTTTTCGGGGACTGAATTGCAAATAGCAGAAAGTTTAGGGACTAAACTACAAATAGGTTTATATTTATCTATTTCTTCACTTATTCCTAGAATTTTCACGTGAAAACCATTAGAATACAAAGGAAAGAACAGAGGAAACGTTCCAACCCTCAAGAACTCCATTTTCGTTCCGTAAAAGCTTCGATAACTTGCGTTCCGGTTGTCAGAAATTCGAAAGAAATATATATCTGCGATCACAGCTCCGAGACCTTCGATTTGGTACAAGTTTCATTCACTTTTCTCAGATTTAATTTTATGTGAAAGATGGAAAATTATGATTTTACGATATATGCGTATATCAGCTGTACCGATCGTGTATTCGCAGACGGTTCGGAAAAAGACTATCGTTCGGATTTTATATGATTTTAGCAAGCTAAATTCGAACCCTACCTTATCTGAATATAATGTTTATGATGGGATTGAGTTGATATAATGAGTTGTTGGGATTGATATCTTGTTTTGGATATTGTTTGGATTGCCGGTTTGTAGCCGTTACGCCGTCGATTCGCAAAATGTCAATACTTTGATATTCTTGATTCAAAGAAGCATGGTTTGAGTTGCATCTGATCTTGTTAGCTCTTTGACATGTTATTTCTCAGCTTTCAATTGAAGATTTACCACTTGCAAAATTCTCTTATAATAACAGCTATCAGACTAACATTGAGATAGCTCCTTTTGAAGCATTGTACGGAAAGAAATGCAGATCACCATTGTATTGAGATGATATCTCAGACGTACCAGATGTTGGGCCAGATATGATCCGAGAAATGACAGAGAAAGTGAAGCTTATACAGAAACGAATGAAAACAGCTCAAGACAGACAAACAAAATATGCAAATATCAAACGAAGACTTCTATCTTTTGATCAGAGAGACAGAGTTTTCTTGAAGATTTACCCGTTTAGAGGTACAGTCAGATTTGGCAAGAGAGGAAAGTTATCTCCGCGCTTTATTGGTCCATACGAGATCATCGAGAAGATAGGCGATCTTGCTTATCGACTCGCTCTTCCTCCATCTTTGTCTGGTATTCATGACGTATTCCATGTCTCTATGCTTCGAAAGTATCAGCCTGATCCTTCCCATATTCTCCAACCTGATGAAGCTGAACTTGACGAAACTCTTAGTTATTTTGATCAACCTATTCAGATTCTTGATTGCAAAGATAAACAGCTCAAAAACAAGACGATTCAACTAGTCAAAGTTCAGTGGAGTCGACATGGCACTAAAGAAGCGACTTGGGAGACTGAGTCAGATATGAGACAGAGATTTCCAGAGTTGTTTCATTGATGTGAGTTCTTATTCTGCTTTATGCTATTTATTCTCTTATGTGTATACAGATTGTCTATACAGCTTGCTTATGATTTCGAGGACGAACTCATGTCTTAGTGGGGGAGAAATGTAAGGCCCGGGATTATTTAATTTTAATCCGAGAATATTTAATTTGGGAATATTTAGAGTTTAGAATTAAATTCTAATATTCTTAAATTGAAAAGGATTGAAATTGAATTAAATCGCTTTTTTGGGGACTGAATTGCAAATAGCAGAAAGTTTAGAGACTAAACTGCAAATAGGTTTATATTTATCTATTTCTTCACTTATTCCTAGCATTTTCACGTGAAAACCATTAGAATACAAAGGAAAGAACAGAGGAAACGTTCCAACCCTCAAGAACTCCATTTTTGTTCCGTAAAAGCTTCGATAACTTGCGTTCCAGTTGTCAAAAATTCGAAAGAAATATATATCTGCGATCACAGCTCCGAGACCTTCGATTTGGTACAAGTTTCATTCAATTTTCTCAGATTTTATTTTTATGTGAAAGATGGAAAATTATGATTTTACGATATATGCGTATATCAGTTGTACCGATCGTGTATTCGCAGACGGTTCGGAAAAAGACTATCGTTCGGATTTTATATGATTTTAGCAAGCTAAATTCGAACCCTACCTTATCTGAATATGATGTTTTTGATGGGATTGAGTTGATATAATGAGTTGTTGGGATTGATATCTTGTTTTGGATATTGTTTGGATTGCCGGTTTGTAGCCGTTACGCCGTCGATTCGCAAAATGTCAATACTTTGATATTCTTGATTCAAAGAAGCATGGTTTGAGTTGCATCTGATCTTGTTAGCTCTTTGACATGTTATTTCTCAGCTTTCAATTGAAGATTTACCACTTGCAAAATTCTCTTATAATAACAGCTATCAGACTAACATTGAGATGGCTCCTTTTGAAGCATTGTATGGAAAGAAATGCAGATCACCATTGTATTGGGATGATATCTCAGACGTACCAGATGTTGGGCCATATATGATCCGAGAAATGACAGAGAAAGTGAAGCTTATACAGAAACGAATGAAAACAGCTCAAGACAGACAAGCAAAATATGCAAATATCAAACGACGACCTCTATCTTTTGATCAGAGAGACAGAGTTTTCTTGAAGATTTCCCCGTTTAGAGGTACAGTCAGATTTGGCAAGAGAGGAAAGTTATCTCCGCGCTTTATTGGTCCATACGAGATCATTGAGAAGATAGGCGATCTTGCTTATCGACTCGCTCTTCCTCCATCTTTGTCTGGTATTCATGACGTATTCCATGTCTCTATGCTTCGAAAGTATCAGCCTGATCCTTCCCATATTCTCCAACCTGATGAAGCTGAACTTGACGAAACTCTTAGTTATTTTGAGCAACCTATTCAGATTCTTGATTGCAAAGATAAACAGCTCAGAAACAAGACGATTCAGCTAGTCAAAGTTCAGTGGAGTCGACATGGCACTAAAGAAGCGACTTGGGAGACTGAGTCAGATATGAGACAGAGATTTCCAGAGTTGTTTCATTGATGTGAGTTCTTATTCTGCTTTATGCTATTTATTCTCTTATGTGTATACAGATTGTCTATACAGCTTGCTTATGATTTCGAGGACGAACTCATGTCTTAGTGGGGGAGAAATGTAAGGCCCGGGATTATTTAATTTTAATCCGAGAATATTTAATTTGGGAATATTTAGAGTTTAGAATTAAATTCTAATATTCTTAAATTGAAAAGGATTGAAATTGAATTAAATCGCTTTTTCGGGGACTGAATTGCAAATAGCAGAAAGTTTAGGGACTAAATTGCAAATAGGTTTATATTTATCTATTTCTTCACTTATTCCTAGCATTTTCACGTGAAAACCATTAGAATACAAAGGAAAGAACAGAGGAAACGTTCCAACCCTCAAGAACTCCATTATCGTTCCGTAAAAGCTTCGATAACTTGCGTTCCGGTTGTCAGAAATTCGAAAGAAATATATATCTGCGATCACAGCTCCAAGACCTTCGATTTGGTACAAGTTTCATTCACTTTTCTCAGATTTTATTTTTATGTGAAAGATGGAAAATTATGATTTTACGATATATGCGTATATCAGCTGTACCGATCGTGTATTCGCAGACGGTTCGGAAAAAGACTATCGTTCGGATTTTATATGATTTTAGCAAGCTAAATTCGAACCCTACCTTATCTGAATATGATGTTTTTGATGGGATTGAGTTGATATAATGAGTTGTTGGGATTGATATCTTGTTTTGGATATTGTTTGGATTGCCGGTTTGTAGCCGTTACGCCGTCGATTCGCAAAATGTCAATACTTTGATATTCTTGATTCAAAGAAGCATGTTTTGAGTTGCATCTGATCTTGTTAGCTCTTTGACATGTTATTTCTCAGCTTTCAATTGAAGATTTACCACTTGCAAAATTCTCTTATAATAACAGCTATCAGACTAACATTGAGATGGCTCCTTTTGAAGCATTGTACGAAAAGAAATGCAGATCACCATTGTATTGGGATGATATCTCAGACGTACCAGATGTTGGGCCAGATATGATCCGAGAAATGACAGAGAAAGTGAAGCTTATACAGAAACGAATGAAAACAGCTCAAGACAGACAAGCAAAATATGCAAATATCAAACGACGACCTCTATCTTTTGATCAGAGAGACAGAGTTTTCTTGAAGATTTCCCCGTTTAGAGGTACAGTCAGATTTGGCAAGAGAGGAAAGTTATCTCCGCGCTTTATTGGTCCATACGAGATCATCGAGAAGATAGGCGATCTTGCTTATCGACTCGCTCTTCCTCCATCTTTGTCTGGTATTCATGACGTATTCCATGTCTCTATGCTTCGAAAGTATCAGCCTGATCCTTCCCATATTCTCCAACCTGATGAAGCTGAACTTGACGAAACTCTTAGTTATTTTGAGCAACCTATTCAGATTCTTGATTGCAAAGATAAACAGCTCAGAAACAAGACGATTCAGCTAGTCAAAGTTCAGTGGAGTCGACATGGCACTAAAGAAGCGACTTGGGAGACTGAGTCAGATATGAGACAGAGATTTCCAGAGTTGTTTCATTGATGTGAGTTCTTATTCTGCTTTATGTTATTTATTCTCTTATGTGTATACAGATTGTCTATACAGCTTGCTTATGATTTCGAGGACGAACTCATGTCTTAGTGGGGGAGAAATGTAAGGCCCGGGATTATTTAATTTTAATCCGAGAATATTTAATTTGAGAATATTTAGAGTTTAGAATTAAATTCTAATATTCTTAAATTGAAAAGGATTGAAATTGAATTAAATCGCTTTTTTGGGGACTGAATTGCAAATAGCAGAAAGTTTAGGGACTAAACTGCAAATAGGTTTATATTTATCTATTTCTTCACTTATTCCTAGCATTTTCACGTGAAAACCATTAGAATACAAAGGAAAGAACAGAGGAAACGTTCCAACCCTCAAGAACTCCATTATCGTTCCGTAAAAGCTTCGATAACTTGCGTTCCGGTTGCCAGAAATTCGAAAGAAATATATATCTGCGATCACAGCTCCAAGACCTTCGATTTGGTACAAGTTTCATTCACTTTTCTCAGATTTTATTTTTATGTGAAAGATGGAAAATTATGATTTTACGATATATGCGTATATCAGCTGTACCGATCGTGTATTCGCAGACGGTTCGGAAAAAGACTATCGTTCGGATTTTATATGATTTTAGCAAGCTAAATTCGAACCCTACCTTATCTGAATATGATGATTTTGATGGGATTGAGTTGATATAATGAGTTGTTGGGATTGATATCTTGTTTTGGATATTGTTTGGATTGCCGGTTTGTAGCCGTTACGCCGTCGATTCGCAAAATGTCAATACTTTGATATTCTTGATTCAAAGAAGCATGGTTTGAGTTGCATCTGATCTTGTTAGCTCTTTGACATGTTATTTCTCAGCTTTCAATTGAAGATTTACCACTTGCAAAATTCTCTTATAATAACAGCTATCAGACTAACATTGAGAAGGCTCCTTTTGAAGCATTGTACAGAAAGAAATGCAGATCACCATTGTATTGGGATGATATCTCAGACGTACCAGATGTTGGGCCAGATATGATCCGAGAAATGACAGAGAAAGTGAAGCTTATACAGAAACGAATGAAAACAGCTCAAGACAGACAAGCAAAATATGCAAATATCAAATGACGACCTCTATCTTTTGATCAGAGAGACACAGTTTTCTTGAAGATTTCCCCGTTTAGAGGTACAGTCAGATTTGGCAAGAGAGGAAAGTTATCTCCGCGTTTTATTGGTCCATACGAGATCATCGAGAAGATAGGCGATCTTGCTTATCGACTCGCTCTTCCTCCATCTTTGTCTGTTATTCATGACGTATTCCATGTCTCTATGCTTCGAAAGTATTAGCCTGATCCTTCCCATATTCTCCAATCTGATGAAGCTGAACTTGACGAAACTCTTAGTTATTTTGAGCAACCTATTCAGATTCTTGATTGCAAAGATAAACAGCTCAGAAACAAGACGATTCAGCTAGTCAAAGTTCAGTGGAGTCGACATGGCACTAAAGAAGCGACTTGGGAGACTGAGTCAGATATGAGACAGAGATTTCCAGAGTTGTTTCATTGATGTGAGTTCTTATTCTGCTTTATGCTATTTATTCTCTTATGTGTATACAGATTGTCTATACAGTTTGCTTATGATTTCGAGGACGAACTCATGTCTTAGTGGGAGAGAAATGTAAGGCCCGAAATTATTTAATTTTAATCCGAGAATATTTAATTTGGGAATATTTAGAGTTTAGAATTAAATTCTAATATTCTTAAATTGAAAAGGATTGAAATTGAATTAAATCGCTTTTTCGGGGACTGAATTGCAAATAGCAGAAAGTTTAGGGACTAAACTGCAAATAGGTTTATATTTATCTATTTCTTCACTTATTCCTAGCATTTTCACGTGAAAACCATTAGAATACAAAGGAAAGAACAGAGGAAACGTTCCAACCCTCAAGAACTCCATTTTCGTTCCGTAAAAGCTTCGATAACTTGCGTTCCGGTTGTCAGAAATTCGAAAGAAATATATATCTGCGATCACAGCTCCGAGACCTTCGATTTGGTACAAGTTTCATTCACTTTTCTCAGATTTTATTTTTATGTGAAAGATGGAAAATTATGATTTTACGATATATGCGTATATCAGTTGTACCGATCGTGTATTCGCAGACGGTTCGGAAAAAGACTATCGTTCGGATTTTATATGATTTTAGCAAGCTAAATTCGAACCCTACCTTATCTGAATATGATGTTTTTGATGGGATTGAGTTGATATAATGAGTTGTTGGGATTGATATCTTGTTTTGGATATTGTTTGGATTGCCGGTTTGTAGCCGTTACGCCGTCGATTCGCAAAATGTCAATACTTTGATATTCTTGATTCAAAGAAGCATGGTTTGAGTTGCATCTGATCTTGTTAGCTCCTTGACATGTTATTTCTCAGTTTTCAATTGAAGATTTACGAATCGAGAGTGCCGAGTCGCAACGAGAAGAAGTTGAAGCAAGGTTTGCTAGCATTGTATTTGAGTTTGAGTTGAGAACTTGAGCAACCGTTTGATATGCTTTATCATTGATGTCTTTGGAGACTTGAAGTACTTTCAGACGTGCTATTGAAAGGTATAAATGACAGCTAATCCAGATGGGATAGAACACTCGAAATAGCTATCGTTTCGAGTATTCCCTTGTTAATCCTATACTTAATTGTTTATATGTTTTATGTGATTAGATGTTTTACTTGCTTTGCTTGCTTATGTGATTAGTTGTTCAAGATGTTTTATAGCCTTTAATACATACAGTATATGTTGCATTCATCTTGAACTCCAGCCTAATAAGCACAGAGGGTTTAAAGCCTAGAGTGCATATGACATTTGGCGGATTGTAGTTGAGTGGCATGGATTGCAGCCTTCGCTTCCAGAGCCAGAAGACTCTCTATAATTGCACCAAAGTCAGAGGATTAAAATACTTGATGCCGCCTCGATTGGGAGTGTCGGTGGTTTGATAGTTATTTTATTCCTCGGGATCCCAAAGAACCAAGCTTTTGATAGCAGTTTTGATAGCCTATTCTTCAAACATGCATTGCATGTATGTTATAACATTAGATGAGATGCTATCTTTATTGCATGTTATGTTGTTTATACTGGGATTTTATTCTCACCGGAGTTATTCGGCTATTACTTTGTTTTGTATGTGTGCATGACAATAGGTGGGGCAGGAGCTAGTCAGAAAAGTCAAGGATAGCTCAAGATAGAAGCATAGCAAGTGAGGACACGGGTTTTAGTAGCAAGACATGTATTTTGAGTTGTTAAACCATGCGAGAAATAATACAAGAACTTTGTATATTGTGGTTTGGAATACATGGTAGTTTATGTATCTTATGTTTAGAAGCTTGTAAGATATTATGAGATAGCATGTATCTTCTTTGGTAGCATGTATAAAGGTTTATGTTTGATTTTTCCATACTTTGACAGCAGATGTTTGACAGCAGAATTCTCTGCATTTTGAGCTCGCTCGATCGGTTAAAGTTTACCGATCGAGCGAGGCCATTAATTGGCTTGGCAGAGGGAGCGAGTTTTGTTCTCGCTAGATCGGTAGAATGTTACCGATCGAGCGAGGCCTCGAATTTGGAAACAGAGCTTTTGAGTATTTGAGCTGGCTCGATCGGCCAAGTTTTACCGATCGAGCGAGACCCTGCCTTTTAAAAAAAAAATTTTTTTTTAGCTCTTGTTTCTTTAATTCTTTTAAGTACTTGTTTAATTTTTAATTACAATAAATTGCCCTAAGATAAGATTAGCAACCCGGGTCCCCACACCGATGCTCTCCAAGATCTCAAACGTACCGATAAACCTGGGAGACAACTTGCCCTTAAGGCCAAATCTGAGAATCTTGCAAAATGGTGACACTCTCAGAAACACTTTCTCCCCGACATCGAACTGCAAAGGCCTAAGCTTGGTGTTAGCATAGCTGTCCTGACGATCCTGTGCAGTCTTAATCCGTTTCTTGATCTGATCAACAATGTCTATCGCCTGCTAGATAAACTCAGGTCCCTCAGCCTGTCTCTCCCCCACTTCTTCCCAGAAGAGTGGAGTACGATAACGTCGTCCGTACAATGCCTCAAAAGGTGTCATCCCAGTACTAGTATGATAGCTGTTGTTGTACACGAACTCGATCAATGGCAAATAATCCTGCCAGGCTGAACCAAAATCCATGATGCACGCTCTAAGCATATCCTACAAAGTACGGATAGTGCTCTCTAACTGACCATCAGTCTCCGGATGATAGGCAGTACTCAAACTAAGAGTAGTACCCATCGCACGCTGAACACTCCCCCAGAATCTAGAAGTAAACCTGGGGTCCCGATTGCTGACAATGCTCATAGGCACTCCATGAAGTCGAACGATCTCCTAAATGTACAATCGAGCCATACGATCCACATTGTACTCCCGGCTATAGGCAATGAAATGTGCTGACTTGGTGAGTCGGTCCACCACAACCCAGATAGCATCACAGTTCCTCGGGGATACCGGCAAATGGGTCACAAAGTCCATTGTGATAAACTCCCATTTCCATTCAGGAATAGGCAGACTGTGAAGCAATCCTCCAGGTCGTCGGTGCTCTGCCTTGACCTGTTGACACACCAAACATCTCGAAACAAACTGATAAACACTGCGTTTCATTCCCTTCCACCAGAAACGAGTACGCAGATCCTTGTACATCTTGTTGCTCCCAGGATGAATACTCAACTTAGTGCGATGTGCCTGAGACAAAATCTCCTCTCGCAAATCTTCATCCTGCGGAATCACAAGCCTACCAGACAAACACAGAAAGCCATCTGACTGATAATGAAATCCAGACGAGCTACCCTCGTTAGCTAGATGAGCTAAATGCTGGGTCTTCGAATCAGACATCTGAGCATCTCGAATCCGCGAATACAAAGCTGGCTCAGATAATATCGCAAACATCTGGATGCTCTGCATACCTTTCTTATGCTTGAAGGTATATCCTGAAGTACAACAGTCACTGATCGCACTAGACATCGAACAAGTCTGAAGTCCAGATAGTCGCACCTTGCGACTCAAAGCATCAGCAGTGAGATTAGCAGCTCCCGGATGGTACTTAATCTCGCAATCATAGTCCTTAAGCAAGTCCATCCAACGTCTCTGCCTCATGTTCAACTCCGCCTGAGTGAACAAATACTTGAGACTCTTATGGTCAGTGAAGATCTCAAATTTCTCGCCATACAGATAATGACGCCAGATCTTCAAAGCGAACACAATGGCTGCTAACTCTAAATCATGGACTTGATAGTTGTCCTCGTGAAGCTTCAGCTATCTAGAAGCGTATGCGATCACATGCCCATTCTGAGTCAGAACACAACCTAACCCCTGAAGAGAAGCATCAGTGTATACCACATACCCTCCAGATTCTGATGGTAATGCCAACACCGGCGCAGAAGTCAACCGCCGTCGAAGCTCACAGAAGTTCTCCTCACACTAGGAGGACCACTCGAAGTCCACACCCTTGCGGGTAAGCTGCGTCAAAGGTCGAGCTAACTGAGAGAAGTTCAGAATGAAGCGATGATAATACCCTGCTAGACCAAGAAAACTACGGATCTCAGCAACCGTCGTCGGACGCGACCAATTAAGTACCGCTTCAATCTTGCTTGGATCAACAGAAATCCCCTCCCAGGATATGATATGGCCAAGAAAGACCACTCGATCCATCCAGAACTCACACTTGCTCAGCTTGGCGTACAAATGCTCATCTCGAAGAGTCTGCAGTACCAACCGCAAGTGAGAAAATGTTCTTCCGTATTACGCGAATACACCAAGATGTCGTCAATGAATATCACAACAAACTTGTCCAAATACTCCCTAAAGAAACGGTTCATCAGATCCATGAATATAGCCGGCGCATTAGTCAAACCAAATGGCATCACTAGAAACTCGTAATGCCCATAGCGAGTATGGAATGCAGTCTTGGCTATGTCCTGATCACGGACTCTCAACTGATGATACCCTGATCTCAAGTCAATCTTGGAGTAAACTGACGTGCCCTGTAGCTGATCAAACAAGTCATCAATATGAGGCAACGGATACTTGTTCTTCACAGTGACTCGATTTAGCTGCCGATAGTCAATGCACAGCCGCATCGACCCATCCTTCTTGTTTACAAAAAGAACAGGAGCTCCCCAAGGAGATACACTAGGACAAATATACCCCTTGTCCAAAAGATCCTGTAGCTGATTCTTCAACTCACGCATCTCTAACGGAGCCAGACGATACGGTGCTCGAGAAATAGGCGAAGTACCCGGCATCAACTCTATGCCAATCTCGACTTCCCTAGCAGGAGGAAAACCCGGAATCTCATCAGGAAATACATCTGGGAATTCATCCAAAACAGGAATGCTCTCTATCCCAATACTCTCAGCGGATAAATCAACTGCATAGATAAGATAACCTTCCCCGCCAGACTTTAGAGCTCGAGAGGCTCTCAAAGCTGATACCAAAGGCATCGGGGGTCGCGCTCCCTCTCCATAGAAAAACCAGCTCTCACTCCCCTCCGAATGAAAGCGTACTAATCTCTGATAGCAGTCCACTGAAGCTTGATAGGTAGTCAACATATATATTCCTATAATGCAATCAAAGTCGTCCATCGCCAAGACCATGATATTCACTAACAGAATGTTCCCTTCGAACTCTAAAGGGCAACCCATCACTAGACGCTTAGCCAAAGCAGATTGGCCCGTCAGAGTAGAAACAGACATCACTACGTCTAGTGCAATGCATGGTAACTTATGCCTCTTAACAAAACGTGCAGAAATGAAGGAATGAGATGCAACAGTGTCAATAAGTACAAGAGCAGGTATACCATAAAGCAGAAATGTACCTGCGATGACTTTCTCATTCTCCTCCACTGCCTGATCATGTCTCAGGGCAAACACCTGGCCAGAAGCTCGTGGCCTCAAATGAGAACTCCCAGCAGGCTGTCCCTGCGACCTCTGCTGTTCGGTGGCCTGAGAACCAGATCCTGAACCAGAACCAGAACCGCCTCCCCCAGATAGTGGACAATCCCTCCGGATATGACCAGTCTCTCCACAATGGAAACAAGCTCCAAAAGCTCTACGGCACTTGTCGGATGGATGGTTCTTCCCACAGTGATCACACTTGTCCTTCTTACCGAAACGGACAACACCAGCAGAGCCAGAGAAAGAAGAAGTAGATCCAGACTTCTTGAAAGATTGGGCACGGGGACCCAAAGAACTAGCAAGCCTCGACTGAGGGAAAGACCTGTTCCTCCGAATGATGTCCTCCGCCTAGTGACAACGGATCACCAAACCCTCGTAGGACATATCGTCGCCAACCGTCACACGGTCATGGATCTCAGGGTTAAGGCCCTGAAGGAACAAATTATACTTCATCCCAGAGCTGTCATCAATCTCGGGGCAATAGGATAGCAGATCAAAGAACTTCTGCTGATACTCATCGATAGACATGGCTCCCTGTCACAGACTCAGTAGCTCGCCTGCCTTCGACTGACGGAGTGCAGGAGGAAAATACAGCTTCTGAAAAGCTGTGCGGAACTCGGCCCAGGTGGCCACTCCTCTCGCCGCAACAAAAGGTGCAGAAGTAAACCTCCACCACCTGCGCGCACGTCCATCCAGAAGATAACCCAGGGTCTCCATCTTCTGCTCCTCGGTGCAGTGGAAAGTCTTAAAAGTCGTCTCCATGCGGTCTAACCAGTTCTCCGCATCCTCCGGAGACTTACCTCCAACTAAGGGCTTAGGACCCATAGCTAAGAATCAACGCACAGTGAAACGCTCAAAAATACCTCATGATGAGACTAAATCCCAAGAATACTTTTGCATGCTTTGATACCATAAATGTAGTGACCCTTACCTAGATCACCTACTAAACAGAACTTAGGCATGCAATTAACTTAATTAAACGGATATCAGAATAAAACTGCAGAAATCATAAACAATATACAATCCCAAGGCAAGGAATCTGTAAATACCCAAATATTATACAACCAAATCGAATTGCTGTATCAACCCAAAATAACAGAAATAAAACCTAGACGAAGCTCCAGCTGGCCAACCACTGCCTAGCCCCTCTTGGATCCACCAGCCTCGTCCAATCGCAAACCTGCCCCATGGAATAGGGTTTCCAGAAACACAGAGTACGAGTATGAGAGTATGAGTATACATGCATGCAAAGTGAACTCCCTGTAAACTCGAGGTCAAGGATCAGATAACAGAGACAGACCAGGCCCTGGTATGTATCACGCTGTGCCGTCGCTTCAGAAGGTGGCTCCCATACCATAATACCAGTGGATGTGCCGGACCCAAATCGATGGAAGTTCAACCACTAACAGGATAGGGAAAAACCCTACTAACACACATCTCGAAGGAGATAGCTCAGTATGCAAATGAATGCAGCATAAATCAATGACATATAAACCATGCAGTCACATAATACATGCATACTCAGCCAGGATATCTCGAACAGTACTTTCGTACCTCAAATACTAGGCAAGTGCTATCAGCCCTAGGTCCACGCCTATAATCCGCACTACACTGCCAAATGATACTACTATCATTATAGCGCTCTAAAAGCCTTAACTAAGCTAAAACATACTCCAAAATATTTTTAGGAAGCAAAAGCTATACCTTCGTCCGTCGTTAGCCCTTTGCTGTCGAGTGCCTCAAAATTAGGCCACAACTCCGCTACGATGCCTGGATCGCTATGCCACTTCCGGATTCCCCACGGGACGCCTAGAATTCCCTAGATCTGAGCTGGAAGGCTAAGGAATTGAGAGAGAAGAGGTGATTGGTGCGTCTAAATCTGAATCTCGGCCCTCCTATTTATAGACGGAGTTCGGATCGTCCGAACTGGACTTCGGGTCGTTCGAACACGTTCGGGTCATCCGAACTGGGCTTCGGTTCATCCAAACCCGATATTACGTCATTGCTTACGTTAGCATGATGACATCATCCATGACGACTGTCGGCAGCACGTTCGGAGCATCCGAACCACTCTTCGGATCGTCCGAACTTCGGACCGTCCGAACCTTGACTTCGGAGCCTCCGAACTCGATGACCCTCAAACCATTTTCAAGTGTTCTTAATCCAATTCCGGACTCCGCTAACCCATTAAGAGTTCCCTTAATCACGTTTACTCTTAATTAGTAGGATTAATGAATTGATTAACACTTAATCACAAATTTCGGGTACGAGATACTACATTGCATGTATTATGTGATGCATAAGTTTTGATCATGTTGTTATTATGAGATAGAACGTGTTGACCCTCTAGGCTGACTAGACTTAAATGGTGCAGGTGAGCAAGAAATAGAACTAGAGAATGTTTCCCCGACTGGCGGTGAAGACATATGAGCTTCCGGCGGCCGGCTAGCCCGTGACCTACGCTCAAGTCTATGTTTCAGTGGTTGTTATGAATATTAATATTCCGCACATGTTTTTATGAATTATTTATGAGTTTTGAGATTTATTGGTTAAAGATTTTATGAGAGTCTGTTGATGATTTTGATGCATGAATTTATGGATATTTATTTGCATGAAAAATATTATGAAGTTTTAGTTTGAATATTTTTTTTAAAATTTAATTACGTTTAAAATAGTTAAGTAATTATTTAATTTATGTATATATATACACGTTTTATTAGATATATAATATATTATATATTTAGCTAGTTATTTATTTACTTATAGATTATGGATGCATAATTTTTTTAAATATATTTTATATTAAATATTTAGTTATTTATTTGTTTTAAAAAAATTTAGTAGTAGTAGGACCTAGTCGTTTCATTTGGTATCAGAGCGCGGTCCTTGGAGGGTACTAGCCTACTGCGTGGAGCTCAGAAGTCGCACTACCAGTCGGTAAGTTTTAATGTTTTTTATATATAATTATGTTTATGGGGCTTAGGATTTATGCTTTAATGATTTAAGTTATGGAAAATTTTAAATTTAAATACTTAGTTATGCATAACGGTTACGTTAGGAATTTAGGAAAATTACAGTATGCCTCCGAGTCGTGTTACAAGCGAAGATGACCAGAACATTATATTTTCGAAAACTAAGTTTGATAAATTATGAGATGTAGGTTTGACATATGGACTTTTGTAGTAACTTAGTGATTTTAAGTTAGAATGATTTAATTAGTGAATCATAGGTTAAATCTATTGTGAGATTATCACTTATAATATATTATAATGTAAATATTTAACTCGTGAATTTGGGATTTATGAGAAATTATCTGGGAACTATGGTTTACACGTGTAACATGAGAATTTTTTCTTGAGGTGAGAGTAGGATTTCTCGCAAGAAAGATTAATCGAGGGTTGTACCATTTTTCTGCTTTGATGAATTTAAAACGTTCCTTTATAGAGGCTAGTATATATTTTTGGGAATTAAGTCCACATTGTGTCGAATTATTAGTTGGGTTCAAAGATATCATATTTTCATTCATTTAACTATTAAGATTTTTCCTTTGACGAATAAGTCATGATTTTCTTGGAGATGACACCTGTACCATAAGTTTATAGTATGCTGATTTGTGGTTTTAAGTGTGTACTTTTAGTTATGAGGCATAAATTGATGATATGTATGTTTTGCGTTAGGTTTTTGAATCTTTGGGAATAAGAATAATCGTGGAGTTAGTGTGATAAAGACTTGAATAATCTTTGATAATATTTAAGGGTTCGTGTGGTTGGTGTTACCAAGTAAGTTATATTTGGTTTGACGTTCAAGTCACTACGTTTAAATAAATAGATTTGAAAACTTGTCAGCCTGACTCATAGATGTTGTAATGACTGAATGATGAAGGTGTAAATTTTTATAGGCTTGTGTAATTGGTCAGGTGTGGCGTAACACAATTGTTATAAATTTTGGTTTCGATGTCAAGTATAATATAAGCTTTAGATATGGCCTAAGAGTTGACGATATATATATATATATATATATATATATTTGGAGTGAGTTTTTTTGTTAAGAGTTGAATCGTTTGAGAATTTGGGTTGTTGGTTCTACGCACGTATTGGTATTTGAGGCACTTGAGAATAATCACGAGTTAGCGTAATGCCTTGATATTATAACTGTTATCACGATACTTTCGTTTTATGTTGGGGTTAATTGTATATAAGTATTTTTATTGATGTTCTTTCAGTATCCTTGGGTTGTATAAATTTGAATTACAGGGTTATGATATAGGAGTGTCTCCACCAAGATTTTTGTAACGCATGAGCAAAAAAGGTACTAGTTGTATTTTGACTGTAATGGGACCAACATGTATTACTTGTGAGCGGGTTATTCAGTTTATTAGGTAATTGATATAGTATTTTGATTTTGAGGAGTTTAGATTCCATGGACTATAAGTAGAGGCAACTAGAAAATGATATGGAATTAACTACTGGATGCAATATGATTACGCTATTTAGAGACGATGACATGTAAATACTGTTTGGGAAATTTCACTCTTCCAACGGGAGAATCTAAATGCCTTAAGCCTAAACTAACCACGGAATTAGAATTCATATATTTTAAGCATATTCCCGACGTTAGGAGAATTTATGTTGTACGTGAAGTTTGATACTAAATTCAATTTTTGGGTTTTATGGATTAATAGCACTCGAGATTTAAGACTTTCAAGTGTTCAATAGTTGGAAGTGTAGTTGTAAATGGACAAGTTGATGAAAATTGCGATGAATGACAGATGTTCGACTCAAGGATGTTAAACTTGTTATAGAAGGCTAGTATGCGGATAAGCTTTACAAGTTGAATTTATTGGAGTTGATATTGTAATCCTATGCTTTAATAAGTAAATTTGGGAACAAAAGTTCGGCTAACGAATGTTGGAGGATTGATAAGTAGAGTGTATAAGCATATGTAATCAGTCAAGTTTTGGCATAGTGCGATTGCTATGTTTAGGGAGATGAATAGTAGAGTTAATATTTGAGTTTTACAAATAAGTTGAGGTAAGTATGTGGTTGTACTTTCATTATAGTACTAAGATTTGTATAAAATGTCAAATTTTGTTTACAATGGAATGTAAGTAAATTGTAATGATTCTATTTACGAGGTGTTTCAGCAGCGGAAGTTTATAAATGTAGGTTTGATGGAGATGAAAAGGACACCTAGGAAGGATAAAATATTTTGTTTATCAGAGTGCACAGCAGAAGCATGACTTTTGGGATACTGAAACTTGGGAACTAGATAGGTAATCGTAGATTTAGTACATTGGATTTTTGAGATACTCCGTTATTAGAGTTTGATCAGTCGAATTTCGAAGACAAAATTCTATTTAAGGGGGGAAGAAATGTAACGCCCGAAAATTCATTTACGTAAACCCGCATGCATAATTAGGACAATTAATTATTTTAAAATTTAGAAAATAGGTTAAATGACTTTATGCGAAATATGTGAATTTATTTGCATGATTTAAATATTATTTTTATCATTTAACCTGCATTTATGTTATTTATGAGATTTTTAGAATTTGTATTTTTCAATCGCGTAGGCGGGATCGTGGATGAACGAGATATATGAATTTTATTCCAAATATTTTATGAGAATTTTATGAGCCATAAATTATTATTTTCAGAAAATAATAGTTTAAATATATATATATATATATATATTTAAAAGAGTCCAATTTTCACCAAAATATCATTTTAAGAGTTTTTAGTAGGCTTTTAAAAGCCCATATTATATCATTACGAAAATTCTTCAAAAATTAGAAAAATTTTAATGGGCTACTTTGTGTTTAAACTTTGGAACCCAGCCCAATAACCATGCAAACCCATAATCAAAATTTGGCCCTCATTCTTGTTCTCCATTCTCACGTTTTTCCTTCCTAGCCGCCATCAGCAGACTCCATCACCTTTTCCTCATTACAACACACACAACACACAATTTTTATGGAGATTTAAGCAAGGTTTCACGCTCGTTCATCCCAGGGATCGATCTACGCGCCCGACATCGAGTTTTTGGCTTCACAAATTGAAAAGGCGCGTTTAAATTCTCTTCTTGGCCACCGTTTAAGTCCTATAATCTGTCATGAGCATGAGACTGCTATTTTTATATACGTTAGAATTGTTTTTACATGAAACTATTGATTGTATGTATGCAAGCCTCACGTTTTCTCATGTCCTTGCATGTATATAATCCCAAAAAATAAGGTGAATCCAAAAATTAGACCTGCAAAAAATAAGGTGAATCCAAATATTTGAAAAATATGAATGAGCCGAAACATTAGACCTGCAAATTCAAAGAACAAGCAACACACAAGGTGTCCAATTCCCATTTAAATACTCGAGAAACCTCAAGATTCAAACTCAAACAGAGATTTTAGGCAGACCCTCCAAGAAAAGACTGTAAATTTATCCATAGTTAGTACAGTAAAGTCTATACATATATCAATGGCAGAACAAAGCTAGAATCTGCCCCAAAACCTAAAACAAATATCAGCTGATCAAATAGCAATCACACATACACAAACTATAAGCAGCACAAATCTAACATCTACATGCATCGCTCATCAATGAAAGTTACAAACAATTATCAGCAACCACAACTGAAAGACGCATATTCCAGATAATCCTCCGATTAAAACACAAAGAACAAGCTAGAAAATACCCAAAAACGATCGAGAGGTCTGCTCGGATGCAGCGGAGAGGAAAGATTTCGCAGATGTGAACTTAAGACCTCATCCTTCACCAGCACCATGATTTGTGTGTGGAAAGTGCAATGAGTGGTACGCAATTTGAAACACTATAACACATTGTACCCTTTTACCTTACAACTTTGCCGTATAAGCAGCCGCTACAAAGCTAGAAAAACTGCAAAACACATAAAAAAAGAGAACTACAAGTTAAATTAATGTTTTAGGACGAAGAAATAGATTCATCATTCTCGCAACAAAGAAAACAAGGAAACAAAAAAATACCATCTAGTTTCAGTAAATTCAAAAATCCATATCTGGTAGTGTACGATAGCAATGGCAGCCAAGGAAGAGAAAAAAAATTAGCAGAGAAGAAGCCCGCTTCCGAGAAATCTCCGAATGAGAAAAAAATTTCTTGTAGTGTCTATATTAACGCCATCTTAAGATCTCAAACCTGTAGATCGAATTTCAATTGAATGGATGAAGTTTCAATACCGGGCAACTATTGTCGAATATGGGTGACGACTTGGAAGCTTCATGTCTCCATTCCTTTCTATATTGGCAATAATCTCCCCTCCCCTTCAGAATCCATTAAGCTCGTCCAGAAACTCCATGGCAAATGCATCAAAATCTACGGAGCAAACCCAAAAACCCTTCAAGACATCCAAAACACCGACATTCAAATCTCTATCATGGTACCCAACGACCTCATTCACGACATTTCCACCAACCAAACGCTCGCGGATGAGTGGGTGCGATTGAATGTCGTCCCCTTTTATCCCAAATCCAAGATCCGGTACCTTCTCGTGGGGAACGAAATCTTGAGCAACCCACCAAACACGAACAAGTACTCTATGAGAAAGTTCGGGTTGAAGAAAATCAAGGTCGGAACCCCATTAGCTATGGATGCCCTGGAATCTTCATTCCCGCCGTCGAACGACACTTTCAGGTCCGATGTTAGGGAGAAAGTGATTAAACCATTGCTCCATTTCTTGGATAGGAGCAAATCTTTCTTCTTCGTTGATGCGTACACTTATTTCGCGTGGGTAGGCCAACCACTCCAGATTAATCTCGAATCTACGGTGAGAAGTGGGCGGCTAGGGTTGGGTTTTGAGAGAGTCGTGAGAGCGAGAGGATGAGGAAGAAAGGGGTTGAGTAATTTTTATTTTTTATTGACGGAAAAGGGTTGACTTGCATATTTATTTTTTTAAAATTAAAAAAATGGAAAAAAGAAAAGACAACATAAAAAGACAACGGTTTTAAAACTGTGTTGTCGTAGACTCCAAAAAAAACGCAAATAGACAACGGTTAATTAAAACCGTTGTCGTAGGTCATAAAAAACACGCTCATAGACAACGGTTAATTAAAACCGTTGTTGTAGGTCATAAAAAGCACGCTCATAGACAACGGTTTTTTAAAACCGTTGTCTATGACGTATAAAAGACAACGGTTTTTTAAAAACCGTTGTCCTCTTTCATTAAAATATAGCCAACTACAACGGTTTTTATTAAAACCGTTATTAAATGTCAAAAGAAAACAGTTTTTTGAAAAAACCGTTGTCTTTTGAGTGTTGTTAAAATCAATATTTGTTGTAGTGTATCCTTTCATTTCTCCCTTCATGTGATCGGCCATGGCTGCTGCAACTGGTTAGGAGTTGTACCAGGGTCCCTATAGGTCTAGAGTCCAAAGTGGCTCAGTTCTTTAGGGGCTGGGATGATCAAGGCCGATAGGGTTTTAGATGTGGTTGCTACAAATCAGCAAATTTCTGGATTTCCGAAACATGGTTCGCTAGGACTGTGTAGGGTTCGGTTCAAAGCAAGGCATGGCTCTTTGGAACCGCCCAGATGTGGGCTTCGTCTGGAATGTGGAGATCTGGCCGGTTGGCGGCCAGAGCCGGCCGACAGCAAGCCATAAAGGCTTGATGCTGCACGACCGAAGGGAAAGGTTGAAGGGGGGAAGTCTGTACGTGATGGGTTTGGAAAATTGGGTTTCTTCTATTTTGGGTTATGGGATTTTAGGCGGGCCGGGCTTGGGTCTTGGGTTCGGGTCGGGTCTAAAATAATGCGTGTCAAGATAGTTGGGTTCGGGTTGTGCTTGTTGCGCTCGGATATTTTTAAATTTTAAATTAATTTTTAGTTATGAATTTTTAATGGGCTTAGTCTAAGTAATTAAATTAAATGAATCACTTTGGTTTTATTAATTGGGCTTAGAAAATTATTTAAGTAAGTCCAATAAATTTTTTTATGGGCCGGGCCATGGAGATTATTGGGCCAGTTTTTGGGATATTGGGCTCATTGGGCCAGTCTAGGTGATTAATGGGCTTAAGCTTTGTTATTGGGCCAGACATGTCTTATTGAACTTAAATAAATTATTGGGGCTAAATTTGAGTTAATGAACTTAAGTTGAGTTATTGGGCCAGTCTAGAAGTTTTTGGGGCTAAGTGTAAGGAGTTAGCAGCTTGAACCAATCCATGAAAAATATGCATATTCCGTAAATATATATTTAATTATTGCATGAATATTTGAAGTACGAAAAAAAATATATTATTTTTTTATATTTATATTAATAATTAATTAAATATATATTTACGGGAAATATTTTATGAAAAATAAGATCATGAATGATTTTTATGATGTGCATGATAATGTATGTATATGTATGATGTTGAGCATAAAAATATTTTAAGGAAGTTAAAGTGGGTGTGTGACAATTACGGGATTGGGGATGAGATACCTAGGCCCGAAGCCCTTTTCATAGAGTACAAGACCGAGAGTCAGGATTCTGGGTCCATATGTTATGATGATTTGCCTATGGATCCGGGGTCAGCCTGGTGACGGGGCCAAGAGGTGAAGATCCCACCGCCACGTACGTTGGTTCTTTGATTGATCAATCACTTACACGGTCACACGACATGTATATAACCTTCATAGTTTTTAAATGATGATATGCCCTAAGTACGATGTATGATGAACATGTTATGATATGATTATGGATAAATGTTTAAGTTCAGCCATGAGTTATGAATTTTTTAAGAACATGCATGTATATACGTAGTATTATGTATGTTGCATGTATTATGTGATTCATAAGTTTTGATCATGTTGTTATTATGAGATAAAACGTGTTGAGCTTCTAGGATCACTAGACTTAAATGGTGCAGGTGAGCAAGAAATAGATCTAGAGAATGTTGCCCCGACTGGCGATGAAGACATATGAGCTCCCGGCAGCCGGCTAGCCCGTGACCTACGCTCAAGTCTATGTTTCAGTGGTTGTTATGAATATTAATATTCCGCACATGTTTTTATGAATTATTTATGAGTTTTGAGATTTATTGGTTAAAGATTTTATGAGAGTCTGTTGATGATTTTGATGCATGAATTTATGGATATTTATCTGCATGCAAAATATTATGGAGTTTTAGTTTGAATAATTTTTTTAGAAATTTAATTATGTTTAAAATAGTTAAGTAATTATTTAATTTATGTATATATATACACGTTTTAGTAGATATATAATATATTATATATTTATCTAGTTATTTATTTACTTATAGATTATGGATGCATAATTTTTTTAAATATATTTTATATTAAATATTTAGTTATTTATTTGTTAAAAAAAAATTTAGTAGTAGTAGGACCTAGTCGTTTCAATTGAGTTATTACCTAATTTATAATTGATTTGGTGAATATTTAACTTAATATCTTTCTATTTCATTAAAATTATACATCCTAACCCCAAAATGAATTTGCACTTATGTCAATTTTTTTCTTTTTTACTTAAAGAAATTTGATACTTATTGGTATTTTTTTCTTCTTCATCGGTAATTTAAATCTTCAATACTATCTCTATATATAATTTTAAACTCAATCATATTTTAATTTATATTTTTATATTTTTAGATTAGATTAGATAGTTATCACTGCTAAACTTTTGAATATTTGATTATTCATGTTAGTTTGGAAAATAACATAAAAATTAATTAGCATTAAAAATTTATGTATTAAAAAATTTTGTATATTCTTGTATCGATTGTAAGAGGCGACGCGGTAGTTTAAAATCAAAATTATACATTTATTATATAAATTTGTTGATGAAACTTTTATTGTTTTCCTAAAAATAGACTTTCTTTTCAAATATGAAATTATTCCGTTATCCATATCCTTATATTCAATCATGTCTTTAAATTTTGAGATGAAAATTTTATCACTCCTAATAAAAAAATATGAAATAATAATCAATTTTGTTATAGATAATTTGATGTAGATGATCATTTAGATTAGATTTATTATATTATCTACTATTCATATATGTAAATGCACTCTATAAATAGAGGCATCCAATGATAAATAAAGTATTCAGATTTATTCTCTCTTCTCCGTATTCCTTATAATTTTAACACGTTATCAGTCAGCGCGAGTGCTCTTTGAGATAAAACTCACAAATATTTTTTTTCTTTTGAATGCTATCTGATGATGTCGGAATTTTACCTCGGGTTCGGTCTGGTAGAATGGATCCTCCAACTCCTTTAGGAAACAGGTCGGGTAGGGTACCACCAAGTTCTGCACAGGCAACAACTAGGTGAAGGGGCGTCGAAGGTATTTTCGGCGTGACCCCTCCGATGCCTAAGTCAGTGTCTTGAAGGCAGAGGGTATGATTAATGCAAAAACTGAGAGATATGAGTGCGTGAATATAAAAGTAAGAGTAAGTGTGTGATGAATAATGAATAGTGAGTAATGAATCATAACAACCATAACAGTACCTGTATTTATAGGAAAAATAGAGTAAGTTACCTAGTCGAATTATAACATGTCCTGGAATAGGACTCTTCATTCATTGGTCCCCCTTGAGTTTATCCCTATCTCATTCATATCGGTGCAATGGTCAAGCTTATATTCAATGTATTCGAGTCCCACTTGAACTAGAAAACATACCAAGCCCATTGGACCCCAGCTCGGGTCGGCCCATTAATAGCAGCCCAGGTCTTGACACGCCCTAACAGGTAGAAAACTGGGTTGATCCTTATATAATAATAATCCCATAATTGGGCCAACCCTCTTAAACCCATAATGAATGGGTTCGGGTTAAAATAATTTTTCGGGGTATCAATAGTACCTCCCTAACTGGTCTAAAAGAAGAATGAATTTAGACCAACAATTCAGACCTGACCCCGAATTACTCATGCCTCATTCAGACAGTCCAAAATTGAATCCGCGGGATGTGTTTCTTTAAACGGTCTAGATCAGGATCCGCGTGATGTGCTTTTTACGAACGGCTTAGATGCCTCTTGACGGTTCGCCTCCCGAGGCTTTGGAGGCCTTGACCTGTCCCGTCCCGAGCCATAGATAGATATGATAATCAACGGTCTAGATCAATTCATTACCTCTATAAATAGGTCAGTAAAATTTCATTTTTTACCTTTCACTCTTATACTATTACGCTGTCAAAATTTCGAGAGCTCGCCTGACCCGGACTGCTACTTCCATCTTGTTTGTGTCAATCCTGAGCTACAGATCTTTTACCTGTAAGTCTTACCGTTCTTACACTAGGTTGATTAATATGTCTTCCCCAGATGAAAATTCTATTAGGGAAATAGTAGCATTTGTTGAAGCACCCAATTCTCCCTCTAATAACCCCGAGCCCTCCGATTCCGATAATCCAAGCTCAGAGCTGGATTTATCGGAGACTCGAGAGGAAAAATTAAAGCGACTGCACAGACTCAGGTCGGATGAGGCCCGATTATCTGCCAAGGGAAAACAATGGTATGAGGTACTGGCCTCCCATCTAAGTCCAGACCTAGGTCCTCTCATTAGGGAGAGATCGGGCATGCCCGATACATATGATCTTATAATTCCGAGCCGTAAAGACCGGGCTCACAGACCTCCCCCTAAATTCTTGAGCTTCAGTCTAGACCAAATCAAGATGGGTCTAAGATTTCCCGTCCCGAGCTGCGTACCCTATCTGTGTCAATATTTTTGTGTGTGTCCAAGTCAATTATCCCCGAACTCTTTTAGTTCAATTCTATCATTAGGTGTCCTTTTTTGTTTCTTCTGAATTCCATTAGACATAGGAAATTTCATTTATTTCCTGCAAATTAAGAAAACTGCATCGGGACGTTTCTATATTTTCATGCGACCCGAATACCCCTTTTTGAGGGGTAAGCCTAGCTCACACAAGGGCTGGACAAACAGATATTTTTTTTTAAACCCAACCAGCCCTGGGAATGTCGGTCCAATTGGGCTATGAATTTTACCACCCCTGAACCCCCAGCTCTGTGAAAGAGTGGGTGCCCGGTGAGCCATCTTGTGGCTAAGGGCTTTGATGAATCTTTGTATAAACAATCTTTTGTTTAATATTATTTAAACTTTTATTAATGGCAATGAATTTATCTTTCTTCATATTGTTATATTGTGATATACTATTGTTGTTTTGATAAAGACCTTGAATATACTATAGTGTATGTAAGATGTGGTAGAACATGGAGATGTCTATCATGAAACACATCTTATAGTCACTGTATATTCTAAACTGTTCCTAGTCGATTGAGCCGTCCGATAATAAGGATAAGGATCGCTCGAGTTTGAGACTAGCATTTGCGATGCGGAGTACCACGTTTCATTGGTAAGGAACATAGAGATGTTCGAAGCATGCAAATGGATATTCATATGATGAATGATCGAACTACCCTATCCGGACTTTCCAAGTGGTTATCACTTATCGAGTGGATATAGTCCGCGGTTTTGGTTGTACACCATTAGTCCTTACTACTTGAAACATCATTGAGACTCTATATGCTAGTACTGTGCTTTGACCCATTTACCGACTCTATTGGGGTCATCAGGTGTCGGGATTGGGTACAGTTACAACACATATAGGAGTCGATGCTTTGTTGTCAAGGATTCACCACATACTTGCGAGTGTGGATATCCTATGCGATCTGAGGAGATATTAGTGTGACGAATCTCTAGCCAGAGTACATGATGTGATTTAAGAAATGGTTTCTTAGTAGCACATGCGATGTCACTATTTGATCTTCAAGATGTATTGCATAGTTATCGAATCTCGAACGACTCTCGATATACCAATGGTTGTTGATTCGATCGGGATATATGGATGAAGGGACCGTACTGTACGCTAACCAAAATCTATTGGTTCTTGTAGGCACTATCAGTGATACCTAGGGAATCATGGGGCGATGTTGCTAGGCGCTCTTACCATGATTCGATGGGCAAGTCGGAAATGGTTATTCCGAGTCACAAGGAGTTGTGAGCCCACGGCTAGCTGTATCCCTGAACCATTGAGGGTCACACAGTGTAATGGATTTTTAATCCCCGTTGAGATAGTTAAATTTAAAGAGTTAAATTTAATGAACAAAGAAGTTGGACTTCTTAATTATGAGTAGAGGAGTAAGATTTCCTAAAATGACATAGGGATGGACATTTTTGGAAACCACTGAATTCGGATTCAGAAAAATTTATCTTGACTTTAAAAGGTGCAGAAATGGTTTCTGTGCACATTGGTGAAATCGGTTTATCAATCGGAGTCGCGATGAATTTTATATTAATTTCTGAACATGCGGGCTTTGCTTGTCGGGCTTGAACTTATGACTAATGGGCCCTAAGCTGTTAGTGGCCTACATTATAAATAAGTTATTGCAGTACAGAAATTACACATAACAGGCATAATTTTCGAAATTAACTAGGGTTTTGAAACCTAGTGGCCGCCGCCCCCCTCTCCCCTCTCTGCTCGAAAAACCCAGCCTGTGAATTTTGAATTTGCAGTCTGGTTTAACGGATCAAATTCATTAATCTCTTCGTAGAAACTTCTGATAGATTTTCTAGTGCAATCTATCAGAGGGATTAAATATCCGTTCGTGGACCTGATTGAAGAACAGTTCGTCCATCAGTTTCAGGGATATACAACAAGAGCAGAGCAATCTGTTGGTGTCCATAATCTCGAATCGAGATTGAGGTAAAAATTTATAATTGTTATTTAAATTTTTACACACACAATTTAATCGTAAGGTTGATACCCATTATGGAATTGTTCCATATAAAAATTTTTAAAACTTCCGCTGCACCGGGTATCAATCCTGATTGATCTGATCGCCGCGTTCTCCAACAGTGGTATCAAAGCCAGGTTGCTCAGATCAAGCGATTAAATTAATCGATTGTACAAAATTTTTTTAAGCCTCGGTTTTTGAAACAAAATAAATATTTAAAAATAAAATTTTTTTTTTTTTGGGCAAAAACCCGGGCAGCGATTGGATCGTTGCCCGGGGGGGGGGGGGGGCAGCGATGGTCGCTGCCCTAGGGGGCAGCCGGGCTGCCCGGCCCGACCCCATTAGGGCGCGGGCAGCCCAGGAATGTCCCGGGCGGCCCGCGGGAAAAATTAATTTTTAATTTTTAAATTAAATTTTAATATGTTAAAATTCTATTTTTGGTCCGATCGAAAATTGTTTTTGATTGGTCCACGAGGCGTCGGATCGAATTGTTCGAGTCCGAAAATTTTAAAATTGATTTTTGGATAAATTTGAATTTTTGGAAAATTTAAATATTTTATCCGTTAAATTGAATTTTGAAATTAATTATTTTTTGTACAATTGATGATAAGATATGATCTTATGGATATATTGAGTAAAATATGATTTTATGTATAAAATTGGATTTTATAGATAAAATATGATTTTATTTGATAAAAAGATAAAATATGATTTTGTATGTAAAATAAGATTTTATATATGAAATATGATTTTATCCTTTTAAATTTAAATTGCCATTGCATGTTATCCAATAAATTAATTTTGAATTAAATGTTATTGGATAAGGATGATCGATTGCCATGACCAATTTTGTAGGTGTATGTTAGGAATTTACATTTGTTTTTATTGTTGTTGGATTTATTAATGGGCCTGGTTTATGGCCCAATATGAATGTCATATGTAATAAAAAGTGGGCTTGGTTTATGGCCCATTCCCACCCCTTAAAAATGTATCCCCTACTTGTCATTGTTATTTATTGTAAATACATTAGATTTAGTGGGAGATCAAGATTTGAAGATGGAGGTGGGCCCAGCAGACAATAAAGACAGAAGAAATGTAAATTGGAAGCTCAATGTAATAGGATTGCATTGCATACTGCATATTACCTAGGATTGGACTAAGACTCGTGATTGGCAACCACGGGTCGATTAGAAATGGAATCGATCATCCTATATAATATGTGATATTATAGTTGTATGCATGTTTTAGACAAAATTGTGTGAATCCGACAAGCATACAAAACTTTGAAAACGATGAGACAAATTTTTATAATTAAAATCCCTCATTTTAAATATGATTTAAAATTGATATCAAGATAAATAAAGGAAATTTAAATTTGTTTAAATGTTCCTACCTTCCATCAACGATCAATGTATGAGATGCTACCCGCGGATACGGTTCGGCTCATATTATTGGGGGGGCCCGTTCGTCGGAAAGCTGTACATTGGATCGACACATGTTGTAAGTTGGGTGGAACTCCCATGGGATCGGCTCATATTATTGGGGGATCCACATGGCGACCGTCCATCACAACTTAATATTGATGGGTCATCTTGACATGTCACAATAAACGGCGTCATATTATTGGGCCCTTATTGGACATGAGGTAAAAACATGGAGGTTGCTTTGAAAGCAATTGGGCTCTACCTTTTGAAAATTATGGTTGGCTGATATTATTCGGGACCATAGTTTGTCAATTGGACTCCATGTTCTCACTAAGGAAAACAGTTTCCCGTTTTCACTAGAGGGTAGTGAAATCGTTAAAATAGTGGGAGTGAGATTCATAAAATAAATTTCGCCTATTTTATGTCTTAGTAAATTGCTTAAACAATCACTGATATTTGTCTGTTTCTTTTCAGTATTTCATAAGATGAATTCGCGTAATCCACTTTTCTCGATCCTCGAACAAAATAAGTTGACTGGCGCAAACTATACGGAATGGTTCCGTAAGTTGAAGTTGTCTTGACTTCGGAGAAGATGCTCTACGTGTTAGAAAAATCTCCTCCGAAGGAAGCACCAGCTGACGTAAGTCCGGAAGAGTTAGCCAAACTTGATACATGGTGGGACCATGATATCAAGATCAAATGCTATATGCAAGCCTCGATGTCTGATGAACTCCAGAGGCGATTTGAGGACACCGTGAATGCTTCTGACATTCACGTACAACTCAAGGAACTTTTTGGGGCTCAATCGAGGGCTGAAATATTCGCTACTGTAAAAGAGCTAATGACGTGTCGCATGCGTGAAGGGACTTCGGTCCGTGATCATGGGGTACGAGTGATTTGGCTCATACAGAAGTTGGTAACCCTTGATTTGGTGTTGGAGCATGAACTCAACGTGGACTTACTACTTCTGTCTCTTCCTTCTTCGTTTGACGGATTTGTGGTGAATTTCAATATGAACAAGATAGAGGCCTCCCTTGAAGAGATGGTCAATATGCTTGTGACATATGAATCCACATTAAAGAAGGATAAACCGGCTTTCTTGGTGGGCTCCTCTTCTTCTGCTAAGAAGGGGCCAAGTACAAAGGGTAAGAAACGTTCTGCCCCACCCAAGAAAATTGAACCCGAGAAGAAGTACAAGACAAAGGCTTCAAACATGGAAAAATCCAAGGATGTTTGCCATTACTGCAAGAAGCCCGGTCATTGGAAGCGTAACTGCAAGGAATATCTAGAGCAGTTGCGAACTGCGAAGGGTATGTTCTATATTGAAATAAATGTTTCACTTAATACTACTTCTTGGGTATTGGATACCGGATGTGGATCTCACATTTGCAATGATTTGCAGGTGATGACAAGAAGTCGCAGGCTTAGAATGGGTGAGACCCAGCTGAGGCTCGAAAATGGTTCCAGAGTTGAAGCTAAAGCCGTGGGAGATGTTTATTTAATTTTGCAGAACGGTTTTAAGTTACTTTTAAGAGATGTTTTATTTGTTCCGGATTTGATTAAAAACATTATTTCTGTTTCTATGCTTGATAGAGATGGTTATTCTTGCAATTTTGTGAATGGGATTTGCAATATTTACAAGAATGAATGTTTAATTGGAAATGGACAACTTAAAAACGATCTATACAACTTAAAACTAAAAGACGTTCCAATAAATTATGTTGATAAACCGGCAACAACAAACAAAAGGAAAATCGATAGCCAAAACTCGGCAAACCTTTGGCATGCTAGGCTAGGTCATATTTCCTCAAGGAGGATGAACAAGCTAGTGGGAGAGGGCATGTTTGATATGTCTGATATTAACTCTCTACCTACTTGTGAATCCTGCCTAAAAGGAAAAATGACAAAATCTCCTTGTAAGGGGAAACCTGAGCGTAGTCAAAATCTGTTGGATTTGATCCATATAGATGTTTGTGGTCCATTTAGAGTTGGTACTCAATATGGCCACACCTACTTCATTACCTTTACTGATGATTATTCTAGGTATGGGTATTTATATTTAATGAAGTATAAGTCTGAAGCATTTGAAAAGTTCAAAGAATTCAAGGCTGAAGTAGAAAACAAGCTAGGTAAAAGTATTAAAGCACTTCGATCGGATCGAGGTGGAGAATACTTAAGTACCGAGTTTTTGGACTATCTAAAAGAGAATGGGATTCTCTCTCAGTGGACTCCTCCTATGACACCACAGCTTAATGGTGTATCGGAGCGTCGTAATCGAACTTTGTTGGACATGGTTCGGTCCATGATGAGCTTCACTGAGCTTCCACCTTCGTTTTGGGGCTATGCGCTTGAAACGGCGGTATTGTTGTTGAACAACGTCCACACTAAAGCAGTGGACAAAACACCATACGAGTTATGGAATGGCAAAGCTCCTAAGTATTCGTACTTGAGGATTTGGGGATGTCCTGCTTACGTGAAGCGGACAGTGAGAGATAAGTTGGATAGTCGATCCAACTTATGTTATTTTGTAGGGTATCCGAAGAATTCAATCAGATATTATTTCTATTATCCTGCTGAAACAAAGGTGTTTGTTTCAAGGAATGCCACCTTCTTGGAGAAGGAGTTCTTATTGGATAAGAAAGGCGAGATGATGGAACTCGAAGAAATTCGAGAAGAACCCGAAATACAAAATAACGATCCTACACCTCAGGAACCATTGATAGACACGCCTGTACCTAGAAGATCCGAGAGGACTTCTAGACCTCCTATTCGATATGGTCTTCTTCTTGAAGGGGATCAAGATGAACCCGATGTTGGATATGATCCAAGAAACTTCAAGGAAGCAATTTCTGATGCGGATTCAAATTTATGGCTTGAAGCTATGCAGTCGGAAATAGATTCGATGCATACAAACCAAGTTTGGTCTTTAGTAGATCCTCCCGATGGAATTGTTCCAATAGGGTGTAAATGGATCTACAAGAGAAAGCTTGGGCCTGATGGTAAGGTATTGACCTACAAGGCGCGATTGGTGGCAAAAGGTTATACTCAAAGACAAGGAGTTGACTATGATGAAACCTTTTCACCAGTTGCAATGTTCAAGTCCATAAGAATCCTTATTGCCATAGCTGCATGGTATGACTATGAGATATGGCAAATGGATGTGAAGCCTGCTTTTCTTAATGGAGACATTAAGGAAGAAATCTATATGAAGCAGCCTGAGGGGTACACATCCATGGGAAGCGAGCATAAGGTATGCAAGCTTCAGAGATCAATTTATGGTCTAAAACAAGCATCAAGAAGTTGGAACCAGAAATTTGATGAAACAATAAAAGATTTTGGTTTCATCAAGAATCCGGAGGAACCATGCGTGTACAAGAAAGTAGTTAAGGATGCTGTGACATTCTTAGTACTTTATGTTGATGACATCCTACTCATTGGGAATGATGTAGGGATGTTGCAGTCAACAAAGATATGGTTATCTGGTAGATTCTCGATGAAGGATTTGGGTGAGGCATCCTATATTCTTGGGATACAGATCTATAGAGATAGATCTAAGAGAATGATAGGACTCACTCAATCAACCTACATCGACACCATATTGAAACGGTTTTCAATGGATGGGTCCAAGAGAGGACATCTACCCATGTGTCATGGAGTTTCTCTATCCAAGTCTATGTGTCCCAAGACTGATGAAGAGATAAAGAAAATGACACATGTACCATATGCGTCAGCCATAGGTAGTATCATGTATGGGATGATATCTACCAGACCGGATGTAGCATTTGCTCTGAGTGTCACGAGCAGATATCAAGCTAATCCAGGTCAAATGCATTGGAAAGCCGTGAAGGACATTCTTAAGTACTTACGAAGGACTAAGAATATGTTCATGGTATATGGAGGAAGAGAACTAAAATTGGAAGGCTATACCGACTCTAGCTTCCAAAGTGACGTGGATGACTCGAAGTCAACCTCTGGATTTGTGTTCATGCTCAATGGCGGTGCTGTCTCTTGGAAGAGTTCCAAGCAGGACACCATAGCGGATTCCACCACTGAAGCAGAATACATTGCAGCATCAGCTGCTGCTAAAGAGGCCGTTTGGATGAGGAATTTCGTCCAAGAGTTGGGCGTCATTCCTGAAGTTGTTGGTCCAGTCCCGGTGTACTGTGACAACACGGGTGCCGTTGCTCAGGCAAAGGAACCAAGGTCTTATCAAAGATCCAAACACGTACTGAGGAAATACCACACATCCGGGAGATTGTGGAAAGAGGAGACATCACTGTCGAAAGAGTGGCCTCTGCAGACAATATCGCTGATCCACTTACTAAGTCCTTGCCAGGACCATTATTTGACAAACATCGCGAAACAATGGGTCTACGTAGTATGACTAGTTGGCTATAGGGCAAGTGGGAGATTGAAAGAGTGGGTGCCCGGTGAGCCATCTTGTGGCTAAGGGCTTTGATGACTCTTTGTATAAACAGTCTTTTGTTTAATATTATTTACACTTTTATTAATGGCAATGACTTTATCTTTCTTCATATTGTTATATTGTGATATACTATTGTTGTTTTGATAAAGACCTTGAATATACTATAGTGTATGTAAGATGTGGTAGAACATGGAGATGTCTATCATGAAACACATCTTATAGTCACTGTATATTCTAAACTGTTCCTAGTCGATTGAGCCGTCCGATAATAAGGATAAGGATCGCTCGAGTTTGAGACTAGCATTTGCGATGCGGAGTACCACGTTTCATTGGTAAGGAACATAGAGATGTTCGAAGCATGCAAATGGATATTCATATGAGAATGATCGAACTACCCTATCCGGACTTTCCAAGTGGTTATCACTTATCGAGTGGATATAGTCCGCGGTTTTGGTTGTATACCATTAGTCCTTACTACTTGAAACATCATTGAGACTCTATATGCTAGTACTGTGCTTTGACCCGTTTACCGACTCTATTGGGGTCATCAGGTGTCGGGATTGGGTACAGTTACAACACATATAGGAGTCGATGCTTTGTTGTCAAGGATTCACCACATACTTGCGAGTGTGGATATCCTATGCGATCTGAGGAGATATTAGTGTGACGAATCTCTGGCCAGAGTACATGATGTGATTTAAGAAATGGTTTCTTAGTAGCACATGCGATGTCACTATTTGATCTTCAAGATGTATTGCATAGTTATCGAATCTCGAAAGACTCTCGATATACCAATGGTTGTTGATTCGATCGGGATATATGGATGAAGGGACCGTACTGTACGCTAACCAAAATCTATTGGTTCTTGTAGGCACTATCAGTGATACCTAGGGAATCATGGGGCGATGTTGCTAGGCGCTCTTACCATGATTCGATGGGCAAGTCGGAAATGGTTGTTCCGAGTCACAAGGAGTTGTGAGCCCACGGCTAGCTGTATCCCTGAACCATTGAGGGTCACACAGTGTAATGGATTTTTAATCCCAGTTGAGATAGTTAAATTTAAAGAGTTAAATTTAATGAACAAAGAAGTTGGACTTCTTAATTATGAGTAGAGGAGTAAGATTTCCTAAAATGACATAGGGATGGACATTTTTGGAAACCACTGAATTCGGATTCAGAAAAATTTATCTTGACTTTAAAAGGTGCAGAAATGGTTTCTGTGCACATTGGTGAAATCGGTTTATCAATCGGAGTCACGATGAATTTTATATTAATTTCTGAACATGCGGGCTTTGCTTGTCGGGCTTGAACTTATGACTAATGGGCCCTAAGCTGTTAGTGGCCTACATTATAAATAAGTTATTGCAGTACAGAAATTACACATAACAGGCATAATTTTCGAAATTAACTAGGGTTTTGAAACCTAGTGGCCGCCGCCCCCCTCTCCCCTCTCTGCTCGAAAAACCCAGCCTGTGAATTTTGAATTTGCAGTCTGGTTTAACGGATCAAATTCGTTAATCTCTTCGTAGAAACTTCTGATAGATTTTCTAGTGCAATCTATCAGAGGGATTAAATATCCGTTCGTGGACCTGATTGAAGAACAGTTCGTCCATCAGTTTTAGGGATATACAACAAGAGCAGAGCAATCTATTGGTGTCCATAATCTCGATTCGAGATTGAGGTAAAAATTTATAATTGTTATTTAAATTTTTACACACACAATTTAATCGTAAGGTTGATACCCATTATGGAATTGTTCCATATAAAAATTTTTAAAACTTCCGCTGCACCGGGTATCAATCCTGATTGATCTGATCGCCGCGTTCTCCAACACTCTGCCCACTCATGACTTCACCAACTTTATCAACACAATGTCCGCACAAACCTTTGATATTGAGAGCCTGATTGAGGAGGATCTTCTCTGTCATTATGACATCAGTGAGAAGGGAGTAGAGATCCAAGGGGATGTAGGTAGTACCCCTGTACCCGTACTACCTTTACTTAACTTTTTGTCAATATATTTATTTATTGTATTTCTACTTGTTTAGACGATAGGATCAGATCTGCCAACATGCATGCTAACTTCAGAGCTGCTTTGAAGAATTTAAAATGGAAGAAATCTGAAGATGTAGAGGCCAGCTCTCATCGCGAACTAGAGACCACTGCTCCCTCCAAGAAGAAATCCTCCAAATCCAAGGAGCAAGGGCATACTGTGGCTCCCGAGCTACCGCCGCAGCCTTCCACTTTACCTGTCCGAGCTCATGGAAAAGGCCCAACAGAGGAGTTTGAATATTAATCGGACCCCGTGCCTCGGGGTATGGCTTTCCAGCCCGGGACTCCCGAGATGTCCTTTTTTTCACAGCCCGACCCCCAAGGGAGCCTGGGCATAATGCAAAACCTAATCTCCCGTTCTGACGTAAAAATCCTACAAGATGTGTCCCACCTGGAGGCTGAACAAAACTTTGCTCTGGCTTTCCTGCAGGTATATTATTTTTTAACTTCATAAATTTTATACCGAGCTGGTATTTATCCTTGTATATTATCATAGGCTTTATCTTGGGGATGGGAGATTACTAGCCGAGCTTTCAAAACCCGAGAGGAGCATGCCATGAACCAAGAGGCTTTTGTGGCTCGGATCTCTGAACTCACGCGAAAGACCCGTGAGATGAAAAAAGAATATGAAGAAGAACAGGTCGGGATGAGGACTGAGATTGAGTCCTATCGTACTGCCCTGGAAACTACCAATACTAAAATTGCCGAGCTGGAAGTGGAAAAAGTCGAGTCAGAGAGCCAAGTATGGGTCCTGACCAAAGAATTGGAGATTGCCAAGGAGGTCGGGAAGAAGAAGTTCTTGAATTCTACCGATTTTTCCAATGCCGTAGCTGAGAAGGCGGCTACCTTCTTTGACGAGGGTTTCAAGGGGTGCTTAGACCAGTTCAAGGCTAATGGGTACTCAGAGGCCGAGCACCCCGCCCTTTTCCTAGACTGTACCAAGGCTCTCTGTAGTAGCCCGTGCCCTAATTGAGTAATTAAAGGATTAATGCTAATTAATTGAATTGGGTATTGGACGGATCGGAAGCTCCGAAGGCACGATCGGAAGCTCCGAACAGGATCGGAAGCTCCGATGAGCGATCGGAGGCACCGATGTTATTACGTCAGGCATGACGTGTGGTTGGATCGGAAGCTCCGATCAGGACCGGAAGCTCCGATCACCCCTATCCGGAATCAACAAGTGATATTTTGACACGTGGCAGATCAGGACCTTCGGAAGCTCCGATGAAAGGATCGGACGTTCCGATCGAGGTTCGGACGTTCCGATCAAGGATCGGAAGTTCCGATCGTTGTCTATAAATAGAAGGCCGAAACTTCACTTTCATTTGCCAATTCCGAGTTCTCCTTTCCTTTCTAGTCCTTTTGGAGCTGTTCTAGTCTTCGTAGGCTTGGTCCGGAGGTCGGAGAGGCGTTCGGTAGTCGTAGCGGAGTTGTGCACAAGTTCTGGAGGCATCGACATCAAAGGGCTAACGACGGACGAAGGTATAGCTTTTGCTTCCTATAAATATTTAGGAGTATGCAATAGCTTAGTTAAGGCTTTTAGAGCACTTTAATGATAGTAGTATCATTTGGCAGTGTAGAGCAGACTATAGGCGTGGACCTAGAGTTGGTAGAGCTTTCACTGTATTGAGGTACGAAAGTACTGTTCGAGATATCCTGACTGAGTATGCATGTATTATATGACTGCATGATTTATATGCCATGATATTATGCTGCATTCATTTGCATCTTGCTGTATCTCCTTCGAGATGTCTGTAGTAGGGTTGTACCCTATCCTGTTAGTGGATGGACTTCCATCGATTTGGGTCCGGCGTATCCACGATTATCTCGGTATGGGAGCCACCTCCTGAAGCGACGGCACAGCGTGCTACATACCAGGGCCCGGTCTGTCTCTGTTATCTGATCCTTGACCTCGAGTCTATAGGGAGTTCACTTTGCATGCATGTATACTCATACTCTCGCACTGAGCGTTGTATGCTCACATCTCGTACTCTGTATTTTCTGGACACCCTATTCCATGGGGCAGGTTTGCGATTGGACGAGGAGGGTGGATCCAGGAGGGGCTAGTCAGTGGTTGGTCAGCTGGAGCTTCGTCTAGGTTTTATTACTGTTGTTTGGGTTTATACAGCTATTCGATTTGGTTGTATATTATTGGATAATTACAGATTCCTTTACTTGGGATTGTATAATGTTATTGGATTCCGCAGTTTTATTTTGATATCTGTTTTATTAAGTTAATTGCATGCATAAGTTCTGTTTAGTAGGTGATCCGGGTAAGGGTCACTACACTCTCGATGACATGCTTGATGAAGATTCAGAGGAGGCCGAGCCGGAGAAGCCAGCAAATACCGACCAGAGCTCAAAGCCCCAAGATGCCTCCGCTCCTTGATTATTTTTGTTCCTGTTGTATGTACTGTTTAAAAACATGATCTAAATGGTAGACCCTGCGCGGTCAGTGATTTTTGTTGTTGCCCAGGTCGGGCTGATACATTACTTGTTTACTATTTTTCCTGCATGAATGTTTTTTCCCAGTTCGGGTTTCTTAAAGAATTCTCATATTCTAACATGGTTTTACTGTTATAAATGTGCATGCAAGTCCTGCCACAAAATTTATTAAGTATAAATCATTTAAGGGCCCAACCTACCCATACCCGGACTAGCTGAATTCCAGTTAAGTCGAAAATTTACCTAGTGTAAATTACTGATGTACCCGGACAAGCCATAAAATTTATTGTGTAAAATTTTAAGGACTCATCCTACATGCACTCGGACTGGCTGAATGACGAGCAATAAACTTTATTGTATTATTAAAGCCCGACCTACATGTTCCCGGGCTGGATGAATAAACAATAAATGCATTGTATATCATTAAAGCCCGACCTAACATGTTACCGGACTGGTTGAGTGAAAATCAGCACATTTTATAAGATCTTTAAGCTCTATTGCAATCCTCGAGATCGAATCACACTTGGATTTTTAATTACAAACCAAAATGTGGGTTATTTGACATCAGTCCTGCCTATTACTGAATTTGAGTGCCAGATCTGCCTGGGCTTTGAATTTCACTGATGTGGGCCACTGAGGTGGACTTTGAGTGCTAGACCTTCCTGGGCTTTGAGTTCCACTGATGTAGGCCACTGAGGTGGACTCTAGGTGCCAGACCTGCCTGGGCTTTGAATTTCACTAATGTGGGCCACTGAGGTGGACTTTAGGTGCCAGACATGCCTGGGCTTTGAGTTCCACTGATGTGGGCCACTGAGGTGGACTTTGGGTGCCAGACCTGCCTGGGCTTTGAGTTCCATTGATGTGGGCCACTGAGGTGGACTTTGACTGCCAGACCTGCCTGCACTTTGAGTTCCACTGATGTGGGCCACTGAGGTGGACTTTGAGTGCCAGACCTGCCTGGGCTTTGAGTTCCACTGATGTGGGCCACTGAGGTGGACTTTGAGTGCCAGACCTACCTGGGCTTTGAGTTCCACTGATGTGGGCCGTTGAGGTGGACTTTAAGTGCCAGACCTGCCTGGGCTTGAGTTCTACTGATGTGGGCCACTGAGGTGGACTTTAGGTGCCAGACCTACCTGGGCTTTGAGTTTCACTGATGTGGGCCACTGAGGTGGACTTTGGGTGCCAGACCTGCTTGGGCTTTGAGTTCCACTGATGTGGGCCACTGAAGTGGACTTTGAGTGCCAGACCTGCCTGGACTTTGAGTTCCACTAATGTGGGCCACTGAGGTGGACTTTGAGTGCCAGACCTGCCTGGGCTTTGAGTTCTACTGATGTGGACCACTGAGGTGGACTTTGAGTGCCAGACCTGCCTGGGCTTTGAGTTCCACTGGTGTGGGCCACTGTGGTGGACTTTGAGTAAAGAATGTTACCAAAAATCACATGGTGTTCCATAAAACAGAATTGACTCTTGCAACATTCAAAAATAAAATTGACGTTAAAACAGGACTGGCCCCTGATGTAAACGAAACAGGACTGACTATTACAAAATAACGCAAAAAGACTTGGCTGGTAAAGAACCAACTTAGTAAGATATAAATAATATGGCGAGACCCGAGCTGAGCTACTTGGGATAGTATTTTTTCAAGTGTTGAGCATTCCATGGCCTTTTACTCTTTTTCCTTGGGCATCTTCTAAGTAATATGCAGCTATTCCAGCTTTTTCTATCACTTTGAATGGGCCTTCATACTTGGCCTCTAGCTTTTCTCTTTCCCCTGGATGTTGTATCTTTCACATAACCAGGTCTCCCTCCTAGAAAACCTTAGGGTATACTCTTTTGTTGTAGGCCTGGTTCATTCGCTTACGATAGGCTGTGAACCTAATTGCAGCTCGGGACCTGTGCTCCTCAAGTAAGTCCATATCCATTGATCGCAGTTCTTGATTGTTTGCCCCATATGCCATTATCCTAGCACTCTCTTGTCCAATTTCTGCTGGGAGAACAGCTTCAGTCCCATACACCATGCTGAAAGGAGTTTCACCCATACCGGATCGAGTTGTAGTTTGGTAAGACCACAATACGGAAGGGAGTTCGTCTGCCCACTTACCTTTGGCTGCATCTAGTCGTGTATTAAGAGCTTGGACTATCGTTCTGTTTGTAACTTCGAATTGTCCATTCCCTTGCGGGTATGCTACAGAGGTGAAAACCTGTTCGATCTTCATCTCCTGGCACCATGCTCGAACTTTGGATCCACAAAACTGTCTCCCATTATCTGATGCCAACCTACGAGGGATTCCAAAGCGGAACACTATATTTTTCATAGAAAATTGAGCACTTCGTTTTCTGTAATTTTAGCTAGGGGCTCGGCCTCCACCCATTTAGAAAAATAGTCGACCGCGACCAACAAAAATTTTCTCTGCCCCGTGCTAACAGGGAATGGTCCTACAATATCCATTCCCCACTGATCAAAAGGACAAGCGGCCACCACTGCCTTTATGTATTCTTCAGGTCTTCACTGTAGGTTAGCATGTCTTTGGAAATTATAATATGAATTAACCAGATCTGATGAGTCTTTCCGCATAGTGGGCCAGAAGAATACCGCTAGGAGTGCTTTTTGAGCTAGGGCAAGACTGCCCAGGTGACTGCCACAAGACCCTTCATGAATTTCTCATAGTACATAATTAGCCTCATCAGGACCCAAACATTTTAACAAAGGCTGAGAGAAAGATCGTTTGAACAGGATCTAATCGATCATGACGAAGCGAAGAGCCCTTCTTTTTACCTCCTTAGCGTTCTTATTATCGCTTGGTAATTCTTTCTTGGTCAGATACTGATATATATCATATCTCCAATCTCATTCCGGTACTTGAGCTATAATATCATCGAGATTTTCCAGCTGAGAAACAAGTTCTCGGCCTGGAACAATGGGATCAGTCCGGTTGCTGAGGGCACTGGCTAGGCGGGCCAATTGGTCTGCCTTGATATTTTCAGTTCGGGGGATGAGCTCCAAGTTCAACTCGGTGAACCATTATTTGGCTTTGTCTAGTTCTTTGGCATACCTCAGCATCTTCCCATCTTTGCATTCAAATTTCCCGTTACTCTGTTGAATGGATAATTGGGAATCAGAATACATAATAGCTCGGGAGATACCCAAGTTTCGTGCTGCCTTGAGCCCAAGTAATAATGCCTCATATTCTGCTTCATTGTTTGAGTCTTTGAAATCTAATCTGATTAAAATATTAGTTTCTTCACCCCAAGGTGAGATGATCACAATTCCATCTTCGCTCCCGGACTGACATGATGACCCATCTACAAAAATCTTCCATAGCTCTTCTTGTTCTAGTTGGACTGTCTCTGCCAAGAAATCAACTAGGGCTTGAGATTTTATGGTTGTTCGAGGCTCAAATTTGATTTCATACTCACTCAGCTCTGTAATCCATCTGATAAGTCTCCCCGATGCATCTGGATTGGTTGCAATTTTTCCCAGAATGCTATTTGTGAGCACGGTGATGGGATGTGACAAAAAGTAAGGACACAATTTTTTTGCAGTGATGACTAAAGCTAAGGCAAGTTTTTCGTGGGTTAAGTAATTGAGTTCGGCTCCCTTCAAGGCATGACTCACAAAATAAACAGGCTGATGATTTGTTCCGTCCCTCCTGACCAGGACCGAACTGGCTGCTCGGGGTGTGACCACCAAATATAAGAACAGTGCTTCCCCTTGGGTAGGCTTATTCAGCACATGCAATTTCTTTAAGTAAGCCTTCAAGTCCTGGTAGGCTTTCTCACTTTCCTCATTCCATTCAAAATTTTTCGTATTTCGTAGTGCCTTGAAGAAAGGGAGGCTTTTATCTGCTGATCGGCTTATAAACCGGGATAGTGCTGTAATTCTTCCCGTTAATCTCTTTACTTCCTGTATATTCTTGGGGGAGCTCATAGAAATGATGGCTTGGACCTTTTCGGGATTAGCTTCGATTCCCCTTCTTGTAACCATGTAACCAAGAAACTTTTCAGCTCGGACTCCGAAAGTACACTTGTTGGGGTTTAGCTTAAACTTATAGTGCTTCAAAGTCTGAAAAGTTTGAGTTAGGTCGGTAATGAACTGGTCCAAAGTTCGGGTCTTGACCAAGATATCATCTACATAGACCTCGATATTTTTGCCAATTTGCTGCTCGAATACTCTGTCCATCAACCTTTGGTATGTAGCCCCAGCATTTTTGAGCCCAAACGGCATGACCACATAACAATAAGTTCCTGTTGATGTGACAAAACTGACCTTGTTTTTGTCCTCTTTTGCTAAGGGAATTTGGTGATATCCCTGATAAGCATCCAAAAAGCTGAGTAATTCATGCCCTGAGGTTGAACCAACAAGCTAATCGATTCTAGGTAGGGGGTAGCAATCTTTAGGGTATGCTTTATTTAAATCTCGAAAATCTACACACATACGCCATTTTCCCGTCGACTTTGGAACCAGGACTATATTAGACAACCACGTCGGGAAATATATTTCCTCAATGTGTCCAGCCCTGAGTAACTCGTCCACTTGCTCCTTTATTACCGCATCTTTTTTGGGACCAAAGTGGCGTTTCTTTTTAATAACAGGGCGAAAATCCCTTGTTATATTGAGTTTATGCTCTGCGACCTCCCGACACACCCCTACCAGGTCTGAAACTGACCATGAAAAGACGTCTTTATTTTCTTTCAAGCATTCCAGTAGTGGTTGTTTCAACTGTGCTTCAAGGGTGCGAGCTATTTTTACCGTCCCCAAAGGAGGGGAGATCATGATTTCCTCAATTTCTTCTTCAGCGGTGACAGACGTGTCTTCTATCAGGTTGACTTTTTTCATGCTTGAAAGTCCAGGTCTGTCAACTCTATCAGTCCTGGTCACCTTTTTCTCTATTCTGACCTCCTCCACATAGCATTTGCGAGCAATAACTTGATCACCTTGTACTTCACCGACCTCATTACCAACTGGGAACTTTATTTTTTGATGCAGAGCTGATGCAACAGCCATGAAAGTGGTCATGGCAAGTCTACCCAGTATGGCGTTATAGGCAGATGAAGCGTCTACTATAATAAAGCTCACAATCCTGGTCTTGCAACCGTTGCTTTTCCCAAGAGTTAGGGGTAGATGTACTAACCCAAGAGGTCGGATTGCATGACCCGTGAAACCAAAAAGTGATGTAACGACGGGCTCCATCTTGTACTGTCCCAGGTCCATTTGATTTATTGCTTCCTGGAATAGAACATTGACAGAACTGCCTGAATCCACAAATATTCGGGCCACATCATAATTTGCGGTCATGGCCCTTATTACCAGTGCATCATTATGGTTTCTAGAGACCCCTTTTAAATCTTCTGGTCCAAAAGAGAGGGTCAGGCCAGTGTGGACAGTCTGATTGTCAATCTCCATATTTATTAATTTTTGGCTGCTAGTTTTCCTGGCTCGATTGGAATCTCCATCGGTATGGCCTCCAGAGATCATGTTGATAATTCCTTGGGCAGGAGGAGCCGGTCTTTGATGAGCTCGGTCCTCCCTGGGCTGGTACTGATTTGGGTAATTGAAATATTTTTTTTTGGGGGGGGGGGGGGAGCAGTTCGGGCTCTCTGTCTTGATCTTCCTCTCTGTCTCCTATTTGGGCGATACCCCTCTTGACGGATCAATATATTTTTTATTTCAGAATGTTGCTGTATTATCCTTTCAATTTCTTGATCTAATTGACAACAGTCTTCCGTAGTATGCCCGTACTCATTATGAAAGTGAGAATATTTATCCGATTCCCTATTCCGAGGTCCCTTCTCAGTCCATGGAGGCCTTTGTGTGAGTTTTCTATCGTCACAAATTTGTGAAGGGGATCGGTTAACTCGTGCCCGGAAACGCAGCGGAAATATAAAATTTTTAATAAAATAAATCCGAGAACTTGTGTAGTATTCAAAAACTCAAACAACCATAGGGTATTTAGAATTTTACCTATCAATCTCAAAGATTGATTTATGGCTCCAACCAAGTTGATAAACAACTAGGCTCTTGAAAAAGGGTAGACTCAATCTACAAGCTTCCAAAAGCACTCCTTGCTCAAAATGGATTCAACTCTTCGAGCCTCCGAATTAGGTCCACGACTAGACGATCTAAATCCACTCTAAATATGCACTAGAATATTTAGAGGATTTTTCATTGAGATTTTTATTTTCTTCTTCCACAAAAATTGAAAGAAAAAACTTGGAAAAAAATTTTTGTTGGAGTGTTCGGCCACTTCCACTATATAATTGGAATGGAATGGATTGTGTGTGTGTATATATTATTCCAAATAATATATTAAAGGAGAGGGATTAATAAGTACAATTAAGTCATGCATGGAAAATTGCAAGACATGCATGGAAAATTGCAAACCATCTTTCAACCCTTCAAATTCCATACACACATATATATATCATATATATATATATATACACGCCTATATATATATACATATATAAATATATATATCCAAATGTCATTTGAACTTATTTTTAATTAATTATTAAACCTAAATCCATTTAAGTTTAATCAATTAATTAAATTTAACTTGAACCCATTCAAGTCCACTAGTATCAATAATTATACAACACTATATTAATTTGAGCTCTACTAGACTCAATAGTGTTTAATTAATTCAACACTTGAATTAATCTAATTATTTGTACATTAAAATGTCTACTAGTGTTAAATTAATTCAACACTTGAATTAATTAACTAAGTTCAAAATAATAGTTTAGAAAATTACCATTTTCATAAACTAATTATTTTAAGTCAGCTTTTAATCTTGGACACATTCACAAATTAAAAGTTACTTATTCCATTCATTCTCCAATTTAGAAGTCAAACTTCTAATTTATTTTACTTATAAACTCCTTTATAAGTTGTTCAACACATTGAACTTATTTTAATCTCATCTCCATATGATTCGGGATCAACAAGTCCCTTATATGAGCATACCCTATATAGCTCCATTCTTATTAATCAACACATTGATAATAAGAACGTCAGAAAACTCAAGTCTGATAGTACCCAACCAGTCATGTAAACATCTAGCAGCATTGCTTACATGACTCCCTAGGTATCAAATGATAGTGCCTGCAAGAACCAATCAATTATGGTTAGCGTACAGTACGGTCCCTTCAACTCATATATCCCGACCGATTCGACAACCATTGGTTTATCGAGAGTTGTCATTGAATCGATAACTATGTGTCATGCCGTAGTTGCATCGAAAGTGTAATTCAAGAAACTCCTTTCTTAATTACCACTTACTCTGATCAGAGATTTCAAGCTACGTATGCATGATATAACATAGGATATCCATACCCGTAGGTAAGCGGTGAATCCCCGACTACAATGCATTGACTCCTATATGTTTCGTCACAACACCCAACATTGCCACCTGATGACCCCAGATGAGTCGGTAAACAAGTCAAAGTGAAGCACTAGCATATAGAGTCTCCATGTTGTCCCGGGTTATAGGACTAATGGTGTACAACCATAAACTAGGACTTCTCCACTCGATAAGTGAGAACCACTTGGAAAATCCTTTAGGGAGGGTTGTGCAGTGCACTCTACAAGGAGCACCTATTTGCATGCTTGGACATCTCCATGTCCCCTACCAATGAAACATGGTACTCACATCGCAAATACTAGTCTCAAGCTCGAGCGGCCTTTATCCTTCTTTATGGCGGCTGAATCGACTAGGAACAGTTTAGAATATACAATATTCCAAATATGAGTTTCATGATAGTCATCACATGACCATCGCATATTCTTTCTACTATTTGTATATTCAAGGGCTTTATCTATGCAGCTTGCATGGGTATAAAGATAAAGATGTGCCAAATTAAATAATGTCAAATATTATTAAAATAAAGATTGTCATACAAGAGTTCTCTCAAGGACCATCGGCCAACACATTGGCTCGACGGGCACCTACTCTAACAATCTCCCACTTGCACTAGAGCCAACTACCCATATTCTTCAAACCCATTGATTCGCGATGCTTTTCGAACAATGGTCCTGGTAAAGGCTTAGTTAGTGGATCAGCAACATTATCTGCGGAGGCGACTCTGTCTAACAAGACATCTCCTCGTTCCACAATTTTCCGGATGATGTGGTATTTTCTCAGTACATGTTTGGATTTCTGATGAGACCTTGGTTCTTTTGCCTGAGCAACTGCACCAGTGTTGTCGCAGTACACCGGGACTGGATCAAATCCATTAGGAATAACGCCCAACTCTTGGACGAAATTCCTAATCCAAACAGCTTCCTTTGCAGCATCGGATGCAGCAATATATTCTGCCTCAGTGGTTGAATCCGCAATGCTATTTTTCTTGGAACTCTTCCAACAAACAGCAGCACCATTGAGCATGAATATAAAACCGGAAGTTGACTTCGAATCATCAACATCGCTTTGGAAGCTAGAGTCGGTATAGCCTTCCAATTTTAGTTCTCCACCCCCATAAACCAAGAACATATTCTTAGTCTTTCTCAAATACTTGAGAATGTCTTTCACAGCTTTCCAGTGTGGAAGACCAGGGTTCGATTGATATCTACTTGTAACACTAAGTGCAAAGGCCACGTCAGGACGTGTAGATATCATCGCATACATGATACTACCAATTGCAGATGCATATGGAATGCGTGTCATCGTCTCTATCTCTGCATCATTTTTGGGAGACATGGACTTGGATAGAGACACGCCATGACACATTGGTAGATGTCCTCTCTTAGACTCATCCATCGAGAACCTCTTTACGATGGTATCAATGTATGTGGACTGGGTGAGACCAAGCAATCTTTTCGATCTATCCCGATAGATTTGTATTCCCAATACAAAAGATGCTTCACCCAAGTCCTTCATCGAGAACTTACTCTATAACCATACTTTAGTTGATTGCAACATTCCTACATCATTCCCAATGAGTAGAATGTCATCAACATAAAGTATTAGGAATGTCACAGCACTCCCACTGACCTTCTTATACACACATGGTTCTTCAGGATTCTTAGTAAACCCAAACTTTTTGATTTTACCATCAAATCTGAGGTTCCAGCTCCTAGATGCCTGTTTGAGACCATAGATTGATCTCTGAAGTTTGCATACTTTATGCTCACTTTCGATAGATGTGAACCCTTCAGGTTGAGACATGTAAATTTCTTCCTTAATATCCCCATTAAGAAAAGCTGTCTTCACATCCATCTGCTATATTTCATAGTCATACCATGCGGCAATGGCAAGCAATATCCTTATGGACTTGAACATTGCGACTGGAGAAAAAGTTTCTTCAAAGTCAACTCCTTGCCTTTGAGTATAACCTTTTGCCACCAATCGAGCCTTGAAGGTCAGAACCTTCCCATCCGTCCCAAGCTTCCTCTTGTAAATCCATTTACACCCTATAGGAACAATTCCTTCAGGTGGATCCACAAGATTCCACACTTGGTTCGAATACATGGAATTCATCTCAGATTCCATAGCTTCAAGCCACTTGGATGAATCGGCATCAGACAATGCTTCCTTGAAGGTCCTTGGATCACATCCATGGTCAGGCTCATCTTGGCCCTCTTCAAGAAGCAGACCATACCTCATAGGTGGTCTTGAGATCCTCTCGGATCTTCTAGGAGCTTGTATCTCCTCTCTTGGCTGTTCGGGTGTGGGTTCCACAATCGTGGGTGTTTCTCAAACTTCTTCGAGTTCTATCATCTCCCATTTTCTATCCAATAGAAATTCCTTCTCCAAGAAGGTTGCATTCCTAGAAACAAACACCTTTGTTTCTTTGGGATGATAGAAATAATATCCAACCGAATTCCTTGGATATCCCACGAAGTAGCATAAAATGGATCGAGCATCCAATTTATCTCCCACTATCTGCTTCACATAAGCAGGGCATCCCCATATTCTTAGATAAGAATACTTTGGAGATTTTCCCATCCATATCTCATATGGTGTCTTATCAACTGCCTTTGAATGGACATTGTTCAACAACATTGCCGCTGTCTCAAGAGCATATCCCCAAAAGGATGGCGGCAACTCCGTGAACCCCATCATAGACCGAACCATGTCCATCAAAGTTTGATTACGACGTTCTGAAACACCATTCAACTGAGGTGTACCAGGAGGAGTCCATTGTGAGAGAATCCCATTCTCCCTAAGATACTCTTGGAATTCAGTACTCAAGTACTCACCACCTCGATCCGATCGAAGTTCCTTGATGCTTCGTCCCAATTGTTTTTCTACTTCATTTCTGAATTCTTTGAAATTTTCAAAAGCTTCAGATTTGTATTTCATCAAATACACATACCCATACCTAGAGAAGTCATCGGTAAAGGTAATGAAGTAAGAATGTCCGTGCTTAGTGGTGATGCTAAGTGGACCACACACATCTGTATGGATCAAATCCAACAGTCCCTTGGCTCGCTCCACATGGCCCTTAAAGGGAATTTTGGTCATCTTTCCTTTTAGACAGGGTTCACAAGTAGTAAGAGAATTAATATCAGACATATCAAACATGCCTTCTCCCACTAGCTTGTTCATCCTTTTAAAAGATATATGACCTAATCGAGCATGCCATAAATGTGCTGGATTTAGAGTATCTTGTTTTCTTTTGGATGTTGTTGATATCTCTTGGACATTATACATAGGAATATCTTTCAATTTTAAATTATAGAGATCATTTTCCAATTGTCATGTACCAATTAAACATTCATTCTTGTAAATATTGCAAACACCTTTGCCAAATAAACAAGAATATCCATCTTTATCAAGCATAGAAATGGAAACAATGTTTTTCACCAAATCTGGTACAAACAAAACATCTCTCAAACATAATTTAAAATCATTGTCCAACAATAAGTAAACATCTCCAATAGCTTTGGCTGCAACTCTTGCCCCATTGCCCATCCTCAAGAAGGTCTCACCATCTCTGAGTCTCCTACTTCTTGCCATCACCTGCAAATCATTACAGAGATGTGAGCCACAGCTGGTATCCAATACCCAAGAAGAAGAGTTAAGTGAAATGTTTACTTCAATGTAGAACATACCTTTTCCAGAACCATTCTGGTCAAGATATTCCTTGCAATTACGTTTCCAATGTCCAGGTTTCTTACAATGATGACAGACGTCATTAGTCTTGTTAGCCTTAACTGGTGTGGCTACCACAACGGGACTCGGAGCTTGCCTCTTCAAGGGCACGTTCTTTTTGGGAGAATGGAAGGAACGCTTCTTTCCCTTCCCATGTGGTCTATTCTTTGAACCAGATGAAGATCCCACATAAAGAACCGACTTCTCTTTCTTGATTGTGGATTCAAACGTAACAAGCATGTTAACCAACTCCTCAAGGGTTGGATCTAACCTGTTCATGTTGAAATTCACCACAAAAGGATCAAATGAGCTAGGTAGTGACAAGAGCAACACGTCTGTCGTCAACTCAGTTGGTAGCACAAGATCCATGCTAACGAGTTTCTCCACGAGCCCAATCAACTTCAGGCCATGCTCATGGACCGAAGCCCCATCTCGCATGCGCAAAGTGATTAGCTCCTTGACAATCGCATGTCGAAGTGGGCGTGTTTGTTCACCAAAGAGTTCTTTGAGATGCAAATGAATGTCAGCAGCATGCTTTGCACTCTCAAAACGTCGCTGAAGCTCATCATTCATAGAAGCCTGCATATAACACTTGGCTTTCAAGTCATGGTCACACCAATCCTTGTAAGTCTGTAGCTCCTCAGGGCTACAATCAGTCGGAGCCGTAACAGGGGGCGACTCATCAAGTGTGTATGCAATCCTTTCCGAGTTCAAGACGATTTTCAAATTTCTTAGCCAATCGAGGTAATTTGGACCGGTTAGTAAATGTTTGTCGAGTATAGTAGATAGCGGATTGCGAATTGATGACATTGTCAAAACTTGTACTGAAAAATAATAACAGATAAATGTCAATGACTATTTTAAAATATTCAATAAGATATAAAGTGCGGACTTTAACTTTATAAATATTTACTCCCACTGTTTTTGACATTTTTACTACCCTCTAGTAAAAACGGAAAACTCCTTTCCTCAGTAGGTACATAAGGTCCAATTAGCCAATTACGATCCCGAATAATATCAGCCAATCATAATTTCTAAAATGTAGTTTCCAATTGCATCTCCATGCAACCCTTACGTAAACTTTTGTCTCACGCTTGATTAGGACCCAATAATATGACGTCGTTCATCTTTACGTGTCAAGCCTTACCCATCGATATCGAACCTTAATGGACGGTCGCCATGAGTTCCTTCAATAATATGAGCCGAAGTCATGGGAGTTCCACGTAGTTCACATCACCATGTCAATGGATGTCACAGCTTTCCGGCATCCAAAACCCCCCCAATAATATGAGCCGAGTATTGAATACGGGTAGCGTTCGTCATGCATCCATTGTCGATGGAAGACATGGAAATTATAAACACATTTATAATTCCCCTTTTCGGGCATGATATAAATTTTGAATCTAATTCAAAATGAGGGTTTTTAATTTTGAAAAAGGTCTCATCATTAATTTTAAAAATCGCCATGTTTGATCGTATGTTTGCCGGATTCATGCAACTTTGTTATTATAAAATAATAACGCACATACTAATTAATAAGGATGATCAATCGCACCAAAAATTATTTGGCCCGTGTGAGCCAAACACGGGCCTAGGTCCAATTCCTAGGGAATGCATGGGATGCAAATGCAACAATTACATAAGCTTCCAATATTTACATGTCTTGGATCTTCATAATTCATCATGGCCCACCATCTTCCAATTTTGAACTTCCGCTATCAAATATTTTACATGAAAATATCCATGGCAAATAGGGATACATATCATGGGGTGGAAACGGGCCATAAACCAAGCCCACTTTGTAATTTGATAATTATTACAACCATTCAACACAAAATATCCTAGCATACACCTAGCAAATTGGTCTTGGGCTTTTAAACATCCTTCATGCACAATATCACATATCATACATCATCAATTAATTATCTCAATAATCAATTGATCAAATATTATATATCTTGGTCCAATCACTAACCACCACAATTATAAAATAAATTAACAAAATAAACAAACACCTTTGTTTACTTTCAAATTAATTTATTTATAATTGAATTTTTTGTAAATCACAATTTACTATAAATAATCAAAGTCACACTTTAACTATTTATTTTATGAGAAAAATCACATATTATAAATTTTAATTTTTCATAAAAATCAACTATAATATATTTAACAATTTAGGGCCTATGACACATGATATTCCAAAACACCTTTTGAAAAAATCAAGTCGTCATAGTCGTCACCGAAACTCCGTCGCCAGATTCCGGCCAAAATAATTTTTTTTTTTTTATTAAAAATATGGGGCAGCCCACGACTGCCCCTAGAACACCTTCGGGCAGCCCAAGGGCTGCCCGAAAATAAAAAAAATAATTTTTTATATAATTTGCCCTAAAAGTTAAAATATTGATTTTCTCATGCGGTTAGAAATTGAACTCAACATAATATCCAACAAATACTACACAAAAGAGTAACCTAGGCTCTGATACCACTGAAGGGGATCGGTTAACTCGTGCCCGGAAACGCAGCGGAAATATAAAATTTTTAATAAAATAAATCCGAGCACTTGTGTAGTATTCAAAAACTCAAACAACCATAGGGTGTTTAGAATTTTACCTATCAATCTCAAAGATTGATTTATGGCTCCAACCAAGTTGATAAACAACTAGGCTCTTGAAAAAGGGTAGACTCAATCTACAAGCTTCCAATTGGTTCTCACTTATCGAGTGGAGAAGTCCTAGTTGTATGTACACCATTAGTCCTATAACCCGGGACAACATGGAGACTCTATATGCTAGTGCTTCACTTTGACTTGTTTACCGACTCATCTGGGGTCATCAGGTGGCAATGTTGGGTGTTGTGACGAAACATATAGGAGTCAATGCATTGTAGTCGGGGATTCACCGCTTACCTACGGGTATGGATATACTATGTTATATCATGCATACGTAGCTTGAAATCTCTGATCAGAGTAAGTGGTAATTAAGAAAGGAGTTTCTTGAATTACACTTTCGATGCAACTACGGCATGACACATAGTTATCGATTCAATGACAACTCTCGATAAACCAATGGTTGTCGAATCGGTCGGGATATATGAGTTGAAGGGACCGTACTGTACGCTAACCATAATTGATTGGTTCTTGCAGGCACTATCATTTGATACCTAGGGAGTCATGTAAGCAATGCTGCTAGATGTTTACATGACTGGTTGGGTACTATCAGACTTGAGTTTTCTGACGTTCTTATTATCAATGTGTTGATTAATAAGAATGGAGCTATATAGGGTATGCTCATATAAGGGACTTGTTGATCCCGAATCACATGGAGATGTGAACCCACTGCTAGTTGTATCAGTGAACCATTGAGGGTCACACAAGTACTAGCTTTCTAGATCCCGTTGAGATTAAAATAAGTTCAATGTGTTGAACAACTTATAAAGGAGTTTATAAGTAAAATAAATTAGAAGTTTGACTTCTAAATTGGAGAATGAATGGAATAAGTAACTTTTAATTTGTGAATGTGTTCCAAGATTAAAAGCTGACTTAAAATAATTAGTTTATGAAAATGGTGATTTTCTAAACTATTATTTTGAACTTAGTTAATTAATTCAAGTGTTGAATTAATTTAACACTAGTAGACATTTTAATGTACAAATAATTAGATTAATTCAAGTGTTGAATTAATTAAACACTATTGAGTCTAGTAGAGCTCAAATTAATATAGTGTTGTATAATTATTGATACTAGTGGACTTGAATGGGTTCAAGTTAAATTTAATTAATTGATTAAACTTAAATGGGTTTAGGTTTAATAATTAATTAAAAATAAGTTCAAATGACATTTGGATATATATATTTATATATGTATATATATATAGGCGTGTATATATATATATATATATGATATATATATGTGTGTATGGAATTTGAAGGGTTGAAAGATGGTTTGCAATTTTCCATGCATGTCTTGCAATTTTCCATGCATGGCTTAATTGTACTCATTAATCCCTCTCCTTTAATATATTATTTGGAATAATATATACACACACACAATCCATTCCATTCCAATTATATAGTGGAAGTGGCCGAACACTCCAACAAAAATTTTTTTCCAAGTTTTTTCTTTCAATTTTTGTGGAAGAAGAAAAGAAAAATCTCAATGAAAAATCCTCTAAATATTCTAGTGCATATTTAGAGTGGATTTAGATCGTCTAGTCGTGGACCTAATTCGGAGGCTCGAAGAGTTGAATCCATTTTGGAAAATCCTTTAGGGAGGGTTGTTCAGTGCACTCTACAAGGAGCACCTATTTGCATGCTTGGACATCTCCATGTCCCCTACCAATGAAACATGGTACTCACATCGCAAATACTAGTCTCAAGCTCGAGCGGCCTTTATCCTTCTTTATGGCGGCTGAATCGACTAGGAACAATTTAGAATATACAGTATTCCAAATATGAGTTTCATGATAGTCATCACATGACCATCTCATATTCTTTCTACTATTTGTATATTCAAGGGCTTTATCTATGCAGCTTGCATGGGTATAAAGATAAAGATGTGCCAAATTAAATAATGTCAAATATTATTAAAATAAAGATTGTCATACAAGAGTTCTCTCAAGGACCATCGGCCAACACATTGGCTCGACGGGCACCTACTCTAACAATTTGTAGAGCTCGGACTTTACTCATGCGTAAAGGAGTGAAAGAGGTGAATTCTCCCAACAACGCAAGCCGGAATGGCTGTCCCATCCCGGAATCACTGCTCGGAACCCTATTGCTCTTTGGACTATTTGGCCGTTCCCTCTTCACAGCTGCTCGCGAGACCTGTATTTCTTCCATGTTGACATATTTCTCAGCTCGGGCGAGTAATTCCTCGTATGTCTCCGGCGGCCTTTTATTAAAGATTTGAGAAAATATTTTGTATCCAGCCCTTGCATGAAGGCACTGATGAGTAGGTCTGGGGTAGCCATGGGTACCTCGAGAGCCAAGACACTAAACCTTCGGATATATGCTCTCAAATTTTCATGTTCTCGTTGCTTGATTTCAAAGAGGCTGAAAGTAGTGGTAGGATGCTTTTTGCTGCTAGCAAAGTGATGCAAAAAGGATTTGCTAAAATCCTTGAATTCCTTGATCTCCCCAGGGCGTAGCATATTGGACCATTGCTGGGCTGGTCCTATGAGAGTAGTAAGGAAAGCCCTACACTTGATCTGATCAGAATATTTATGCAATAGAGCTGCATTCTCGAAGCGTGCTAAATGGTCTTCAGGATTTCCTTTACCATCATACTCCCCGACGTGAGGCAATTTGAATTGTTTGGGGAGGTCGGCATCCAATATCTCCTGAGTAAAAGGAATGTTTCTGGTTGTGGTAGCTAGGTACCCGACCTGCTTCTTCCTTAGCTGCTCCATCTCTTTCTTCAACTTTTTGATCTCCTCGAGGTGGGAATTATGATCGGGGTGCGGGGGATTGGCCTCACCCCTTTCCGTCAAAGCCCTCTGAACAGCCCGAGTTACTAATTTCTCTAAATTTGGGTGATCTCCATTCTGATTAGCTATCGAAACTCTTTTTCTTCAAATTCTCAAAGACGGCGCCAATTGATGATATCGAAATTTTACCTCGGGTTCGGTCGGGTAGAATGAATCCTCCAACTCCTTTAGGAAGCAGGTCGGGTCGGGTACCACCAAGTTCTGCACAGGCAACAGCTAGGTCAAGGGGCGCCGAAGGTGTTTTTGGCGTGACCCCTCCGATGCCTAAGTCAGTGTTTTGAAGGCAGAGGGTATGATTAATGCGAAAACTGAGAGATATGAGTGCGTGAATGTAAAAGTAAGAATGAGTGTGTGATGAATAATGAATAGTGAGTAATGAATCAACACAACCATAACAGTACCTGTATTTATAGGAAAAATAGAGTAAGTTACCTAGTCGAATTATAACATGTCCTGGAATAGGACTCTTTATTCATTGGTGCGCCCTTGAGTTTATCCCTATCTCATTCATATCGGTGCAATGATCAAGCTTATCTTCAATGTATTCGAGTCCCACTTGAACTAAAAAACATACCAAGCCCATTGGACCCCAGCTCGGGTCGGCCCATTAATAGCAGCCCAGGTCTTGACACGCCGTAACAGGTAGAAAACTGGGCTGGTCCTTATATAATAATAATCCCATAATTGGGCCAACCCTCTTAAACCCATAATGAACGGGTCCGGGTTAAAATAATTTCCTGGGGTATCACTATCGATGAAGCACAATATTTAAATTGATATTGGTGCACTTGAAATCGCAGAAATTTTGGTTTTACGTTAATACCCCTTATTCTATATTAATGGTCCTGAAGTAGCATAATATTCAGATTTGATTTTGATGCTCTCGAAATAGCATAATTTTTAGGATATGTGGATGTTCTCGAAGAACATAAATTCATAACCTTTATTAATGCTCCTAAAATAGCATTACTCATGTTCTACATTGTCTTTCTCATATTCTTGAAGAATATTGGTTTAAAAAGATATATGGAATTTACGATGATTGAAATGATCTTTGTGATTTATTTGATCTATTTACATTGATATTAATTTATTTAATTTTCATTTTAAAAACCAAATATGACGTTATAAAATCAAATCTATATTGATGGGTTTTTTAAAAAAAAATCTGAGGGAGTAGTTTCGGAAAAGAAATCGTTAAACCTCAAACTCCATAAACCATTAAAGCCCAAGAAAAAGAAAAAAGAAAAAAAAAGGGTCTAACTGTTCATCTTAAATCGGCCCATTTATATATGATGACAATTTATGCAATTCGTTCACGTTCATCTATTCTCGACTGTCTTGGACTCTTGTGCTATTATTCAATTTATATTTTTTCCAGTGAAATCATATCTGATACACTAATTATTCTCGTCACCCACCACCAATTTTAAAAATTAATTCTACATATCGTAAATACAGTTTATGTCACTTATATTTAGTGCTTTATCTGCATATTTAAATCTGTTTTTATTGTTGACGAATATCGTATGAATTTTAATATTTGATTTTTGTATATAGATTTCATCATGTCAAAAATTACCAAACTTAAATTTGAAGCATTTGTCCGGAAAAAACTATTTGTCGTGGATATTAGATGATGAGTTAAAAGTCGAGTATCTCAATGTGAAAGAGCCACAAGAGCTTTGGACAAATCTGAAAGACATATTTGACCATCAGAGAACGGTAGTTTTGCAGAGAGCCCGATATGAATAGATGCATCTACACTTACAAGATTTCAAATTTGTGAGTGATTATAACTCTGCACTATTCAAAATTAGTTCCATGCTAACATTTTGTGGGGAGAAAGTTACTGATCAAGATATGTTAGAAAAGACTTTCTCCACCTTTCACGCATCAAATGTGCTCCTGCAGTAACAATACCGTGAGCGTGAATTTAAAAAGTATTTTGAACTTATCTTATGTTTACTTGTTGCTGAACAAAATAATGAGTTGCTCATGAAAAATCATCAGTTGCACCCAACTGGATCTGCACCATTTCCTGAGGCAAATAAAGTTGCATCTTCCGTATTACGCGAATACACCAAGATGTCGTCAATAAAGACCACGACAAACTTGTCCAAATACTCCCTGAAGACACGATTCATCAGATCCATGAATATAGCCGGCGCATTAGTCAAACCAAATGGCATCACTAGGAACTCGTAATGCCCATAGCGAGTACGAAATGCAGTCTTGGCTACGTCATGATCACGGACTCTCAACTGATGATACCCAGATCTCAAGTCAATCTTGGAGTAAACTGACGTGCCCTGCAGCTGGTCGAACAAATCATCAATACGAGGCAACAGATACTTGTTCTTCACAGTGACTCGGTTCAGCTGCCGATAGTCAATGCACAGCCGCATCGACCCATCCTTCTTCTTCACGAAGAGAACAGGAGCTCCCCAAGGAGATACACTAGGACGAATGTACCCCTTGTCCAAAAGATCCTGTAGCTGATTCTTCAACTCACGCATCTCTGACGGAGCCAGATGATACAGTGCTCTAGAAATAGGCGAAGTACCCGGCATCAACTCTATGCCAAACTCGACTTCCCTAGCAGGAGGAAAACCCGGAATCTCATCAGGAAACACATCTGAAAATTCATCCACAACAGGAATGCTCTCTATCCCAATACTCTCAGCGGACAAATCAACTGCATAGATAAGGTAGCCTTCCCCGCCAGACTCTAGAGATCGACAGGCTCTCAAAGCTGATACCAAAGGCATCGGGGGTCGCGCTCCCTCACCATAGAAAAACCAGCTCTCACTCCCCTCCGGATGAAAGCGTACTAATCTCTGATAGCAGTCCACTGAAGCTCGATAGGTAGTCAACATATCTATTCCCAGAATGCAATCAAAATCGTCCATCGCCAGGACCATGAGATTCACTAACAGAATGTTCCCTGCGAACTCTAAAGGGCAACCCATCACTACACGCTTAGCCAAAGCAGATTGGCCCGTCGGAGTAGAAACAGACATCACTACATCTAGTGCAATGCATGGTAACTTATGCCTCTTAACAAAACGTGCAGAAATGAAGGAATGAGATGCACCAGTGTCAATAAGTACAAGAGCAGGTATACCATAAAGCAAAAATGTACCTGCGATGACTTTCTCATTCTCCTCCACAGCCTGATCATGTCTCAGGGCAAACACCTGGCCAGAAGCTTGTGGCCTCAAATGAGAACTCCCAGCACACTGTCCCTGCGACCTCTGCTGTATGGTGGCCTGAGAGCCCGATCCTGAACTAGATCCAGAACCGCCTCCCCCAGACAGTGGACAATCCCTTCGGATATGACCAGTCTCTCCATAACGGAAACAAGCTCCAGAAGCTCTACGGCACTTGTCGGATGGATGGTTCTTCCCACAGTGATCACACTTGAACTTCTTACCGTAACGGACAACACCTCCAGAACCAGAGGAAGAAGAAGATCCAGACTTCTTGAAAGTTTGGGCACGGGGACCCAAAGAACTAGCAGGCCTCGACTGAGAGAAAGACCTATTCTGTCGAATGCTGTCCTCCGCCTGGTGACAACGGCTCACCAAACCCTCGAAGGACATGTCGTCACCAACCGCCACACGGTCATGGATCTCAGGGTTAAGGCCCTGAAGGAACAGATTATACTTCATCTCTGAGCTATCAGCAATCTCGGGGCAATAGGATAGCAGATCAAAGAACCTCTGCTGATACTCATCGATAGACATGGCTCCTTGTCGCAGACTCAGTAGCTCGCTCGCCTTCGACTGTCGGAGTGCAGGAGGAAAATACCGCTTTTGGAAAGCTGTGCGGAACTCGGCCCAGGTGGCCACTCGTCTCGCCGCAACAAAAGGTGCAGAAGTAAACCTCCACCACCTGCGCGCACGCCCATCCAGAAGATAGCCAAGGGTCTCCACCTTCTGCTCTTCGGTGCATTGGAAAGTCTGAAAAGTCATCTCCATGCGGTCTAACCAGTTCTCCGCATCCTCCGGAGACTCACCTCCAACTAAGGGCTTAGGACCCATAGCTAAGAATCGATGCAAAGTGAAACGCTCGTCGTCATGATGACGATGACGCCGTTCTCGACGAGGCTCCCGGTCGGCATCACCCCAATGCCCACCAACACTGCCATGAGAACTCCGGTCGTCATGATTTGCCATCTACAAAAATACCTCATGATGAGACTAAATCCCAAGAATTCTTTTGCATGCTCTGATACCATAAATGTAGTGACCCTTACCCGGATCACCTACTAAACAGAACTTATGCATGAAATTAACTTAATTAAACAGATATCAGAATAAAACTGCGGAAACCATAAATGTTATACAATCCCAAGTAAAGGAATCTGTAATTTATCCAAATAAATATACAACCAAATCGAATAGCTGTATAAACCCAAACAACAGTAATAAAACCTAGACGAAGCTCCAGCTGGTCAACCATTGACTAGCCCCTCCTGGATCCACCCTCCTCGTCCAATCGCAAACCTGCCCCATGGAATAGGGTGTCCAGAAACACAGAGTACGAGACGTGAGCATAAAACGCTCAGTACAAGAGTATGAGTATACATGCATGCAAAGTGAACTCCCTATAGACTCGAGGTCAAGGATCAGATAACAGAGACAGACTGGGCCCTGGTATGTAGCACGCTGTGCCGTCGCTTCAGGAGGTGGCTCCCATACCGAGATAACCGTGGATACGCCGGACCCAAATCGATGGAAGTCCATCCACTAACAGGATAGGGTACAACCCTACTAACAGACATCTCGAAAGAGATACAGCAAGATGCAAATGAATGCAGCATAATATCATGTCATATAAATCATGTAGTCACATAATACATGCATACTCAGTCAGGATATCTCGAATAGTACTTCCGTACCTCAAAACAGTGCAAGCTCTACCAACTCTAGGTCCACGCCTATAGTCTGCTCTACACTGCCAAATGATACTACTATCATTAAAGTGCTCTAAAAGCCTTAACTAAGCTATTGCATACTCCTAAATATTTATAGGAAGCAAAAGCTATACCTTCGTCCGTCGTTAGCCCTTTGATGTCGATGCCTCCAGAACTTGGGCACAACTCCTCTACGACTACTGAACGCCTCGCCGACCTCCGGACCAAGCCTAAGAAGACTAGAACAGCTCCAAAAGGACTAGAATGGAAAGGAGAACTCGGAATTGGCAAATGAAAGTGAAGCCTCGGCCTTCTATTTATAGACAACGATCGGAACTTCCGATCCTTGATCGGAATGTCCGAACCCCGATCGGAACGTCCGATCCTGCCATCGGAGCTTCCGAAGATCCTTATCTTCCACGTGTCAAAATATCACTTGTTGATTCCGGATAGGGGTGATCGGAGCTTCCGGTCCTGATCGGAGCTTCCGATCTCGCCACACGTCATGCCTGACGTAATATCGATCGGAGCTTCCGATCCTGTTCGGAGCTTCCGAACTCTACCCAAGTAATTATGATTAATTCCTTAATTACTGATTTTGGTTACGGGCTACTACACAACAGACATCCACGATATCTAATACATCGCTACACTTCACTGGTTAAACATGCGTGCTTAAGAATATTCAACAAACAACCTCCGGTTTCTCATTTCCAATCAAGATTAAATTTTTTCAAAAATTCATAATTTTTCAACTACCTCATCATAGGCTAACAATCATCATCCTACTCATGTAACACGACAAACACTAATAAACTAGAAAATGATATGGAACGAACTATATGCATATACTCAACAAACGAATGCAAACAAAATGACAAACCATCGAATGAACTCCCCCCACACTTAACCAAAGCATTGCCCTAAATGCTCTAGTACTAACGACACAAACACAAGTAACAAAATGATAACAAGATGCAAAATTAAAACAAAAATCCCCTGGTTCAAGTGCTGGCGTTGTCGTCCTCTTTGGCCTTAGGCTGAATAATGAGAGACTCAAATTGAAAATTGGTCTGTAGACGGGGCGGCTAGGCTCCTGAAACAAAGAAAATAAAACAAAAAAAAACAAAACAAAACAAAACAAAAACAAAAAATGAAATAAAGGATAAAGACACTGGGTTGCCTCCCAGCCAGCGCTTGATTTTCAGTCATCGGCTTGAATCTCAGAAGCACTGCTCAAAGTGCGGCTGACGCCCAAAATAAGTGTCATATGATACCACAAATGGGTCTTGGTTCCATAAGCCCTCAAGCTTGGCCAGATATAAACAGATTAAGCTCGTCACCTTAACAACACTTCGTAGCTGGTAAACATGGGAAGAGAATATCTCTGTAGGCTCTTGGAAACCAAAATATTTCGAAACTGGTACTCCATCATATGCTGTTTCTTCCAGTACATCTTCCGGCTAAGGTTCAATTAGAAGAGAAGACTCAAGCACCTCTAAATCTTCAGCAGGAATTGATTCGCACTCCCAATCCTGTTTCTCTGAATCATCATCATCGAGCCAAATTGGGTTGGTCACTTCTTGAGTATCTTGCTTCACCTCTTGTTCTTGGTGTTCATGGAGGAATGATCTGTTCATATTTTCTATTTGCTCCGCAAGGTGACATCTAGAAATTTTCAGATCTTCTATAGTTTCCACAGTCGATGCCACAAGCTTGCTCATGATATCCTCTAGCTGATGTAAGATCAACTGCGAACAACATCCCTCCTCCTTTTGAAGCTCGAATGGTTGGTCTGTAAAATCCGAGTATTGAGAGTGTGAATACCAGTAATAGTCAAACTCGGCCATATCATCCAACAGGTATCTCATGGTATCATCATCTCGGCAAAATATTGAAATACGGGCTGTGAAAGCTCCATCAATTACCCATTTTCTTGTCACTGCATCCAAACCATCAAAAAAATATGTAAGGAGAGAATATTTAGAAAAATCATGATACCGAAAGATGGTTGCTAAATCATTGAATCTCTTCCATGCTGCGTAGAAAGGCTCTCCGTGTTGCTGGGTAAAACTTGTGAATACTTGTAGATTTGACATCTCAAAGTATTACACCATAAAAGTCCTCCTTCTCCTATGCAAAATTCTTTCTATCTCTGGGTCGTATGAAAACTCTTCTTCTTCCGAAGATTCACCTGCACGCACGAACAAACCAGAGTAGCACTAGGAGGAATAAAAAAAACAAAGAAACAAACACAAAAACATAAATAAATTAAACGCCTTTCCCCGGCAACGGCGCCAAAATTTGGTAGCTCTTAGTCGTGTCGCGCTCGAATTAACCCTACTCAGATTAACTAAATAACATGTAGTAGCGAGAGTAGGGATCGTTCCCACGAGAAAAATGAAATTTATTTGTGTTCTTAAAAATACTAGGGGGTTTTGGAGTTAAGATTAACTACTAAAAATCTTAGCAATTAAATAATTAAATTATCACTATCACGCAAGATTAAAAATTAACTGAGGAAATCAATAAGAAATAAGACTTGGTATCGGTCGACTACACCCTTGATATTATTCATTCAATCATTGATCATCTAAAAATAATTAATCTTATCAAATATTCACCATTGGAAATTTAATTCATGTTTCACCTTAATTTTAGTTAACTAGACAACAGCAGTCTAAGTTAACCCTTACCCCATAAACTAACCCAATACCAGCGATCAGATTTAAATCCACGGTAGCATTCAAACTAGTAAAACTGATAAAGCTAGACAACCCATACACAAGCGGATGAATTTAGCCTAGTCAATTATTATTCCTACGATTTAACAAATTCAACAGCAGAAAATATTAATCATAGTTGTTTCGTAAATTAGAGGTTTCAAACAATTACGGATTTGAATTCTAATTTAGCATTTGTTTGTATAATGAAATCCTATGATGGCCAATCTAAAAATCTCATACACAAGCATATCAATCAATTCAGAATAATTCTTGATACTTGATAAAAATCAAACATTGAAAATCAAAATCTCATGAATAAACTAAATAAAGGATTTTGTCTTCCTCAACCAAGTACTAAAGTTTAGCTACAACGATTCATAGAAAAATTCACAAAATTCAAAGAAAAAGAAGAAAACTCGAATTAAGAAGTCAAGAAGAAAACCTAGCCTCCAATGTGTCTCCGCAAGTCTGATAATAAATCCTACTAAAACGGAATAATAGTCAAATAAAGGTTAGGAACTAAATTAACAAATTTTCCAAAAATATTTTTTTTTCCGAAACATAACGCCCTCTTGATCTGCAGGAAATAGCGGATCGAGCGGCGTGAATATCCAACTGCTACTGCCTCGCGTAAATAGGGTTCGCTCGATCGGTAAACATCTGCGGATCGAGCGAGAGAAATTGTCCTTCCTACTGTCCTCGAAATATAAGCGCTCGCTCGATCTGCATACTCTTGCGGATCGATCGAGAGAGAATTTCCAGAAATTGTCCAGCATTTCCCTTGCTTCAAATCTTCGTTCCCCCGAGGTTCCATCTTAGTCCGCAAAATAAGTGACCTAACCACAAAAAAAAGAATCCCATCATGCAAACACCGAAAATGCAATACGAACAAAATGCTAAAATAAAACATGAAACTAATGCAAAACAACAACAAAAATGATACTAACAAATGCAACAAAAACACAACTATCACTAAGGCATGACAAGTTTCGAGCATAAGGTCTTTAACCTTATGCAGTACATGGTTTTGCCGGTATGCTGGTATCGATGCGTTCGGTAGGCACACGGGAAACTTCATGTTCAAAAGCATGATATGAATACAAGAAGAACGCTGATGGTAGATCGTGAGCAGGAGGTGTCGACTGACACGCAGAGCATTGCTGGTTAGCTATCACGAGCCATTTCTCCGGAGTTCTTTGTAGGAGGACATGTAGAGAGACTTGGTCGGGAGTATGCTTGTATCGATGCGTGTGTCGATTAGAAGCTTCATGCTCAAGAAACGAAGACTAGTATGATGATTTAAATACTGTATCGTTGTAGTTGTAAACAGTATTTCAGTTGTAATGAATCATCATACTTTGGTTGTATCATTTCAAGTTCGATTGTATATTTCATTGTATTTTGAATACTGTATGTATTACATGAGATTGTAATAAAGAGAATTGTACATAACTTGAAATAAGTGATACTTGTTTTATTTATCCAGCAATTCGTGGATGATTGCATGATTGTGCGGAAGTTTGGATTGGGTTTAGTTGATTAGCGTTCAACTATTGCAGCTCATGGGATTTGAGTGGGCCAACTATGACTGTTTGACTTGCGGTTAGTCTAGGCATTTTTCTAGGATTGACCTAGTTAGTCGGTGGGCTAAGTTAGTGCCAGCGATGAGTGGACTCATCTAGAGGCATTAAGGGTATTGTTCGGTTTAGAACGTTGAAATTTGTTCTAGGTTGTTTCCTTAGAACAGGCTTTCTGACCTTTGTTAGGTTGAGGCTTGTGATGATGGGTTTACATCGAGATACCAGGTCCAGTATATGCCGAGATTTGTGGACTTTGACCATGACTAAATGTGATGGGGCGCGACCCTATGCCAGTGTTACTCTGGGAGTCCTTGTACTTCAGAGGTTACCTGGGAGCCTTCGTGCTTTAGAGATGGCGGTGGGAAGGCTACACAGTCTAGGGATTTGGTGACAGTCACGATGAGGTATGACCTTGGGTTAGATATCAGGTTTGATATAGATGGTTTGATATCATCTGGTGTGCCAGAGATATAGTTTGAGTGTTCTGCTATGGGAACCAGTCATGGAGGAATTTTCTTGACAAGTGTATACTCTGAGCAGATAGGTTTTAACCTTTAAAGTTACTGCTAGACGTGCGGATCTAGTAGGCGGATGGATTCTACCAGCGATGGCTATGGGTTGTCATCAGAGTTGTGGTTAGAATTTCCTTGTGATAGGAATTATCCAAGAACTTGGATGAGATGTTGTTTTAAGACTTCAACTCGAATACGAGGACTAGTCCTTGATGATTGGCTTCATCAGTATTGGATTATATCAGACGTTGAGGATTGTACATGGCTATTTAAGATGTGGGGAAGCATGGCCTATGACCGTGAAACCTTGGTGGTTGTCCAGGTGGGTTAACATGGTAAGCTACCTTAATCTTGAATTGTTGCACAATCTTAGCGTGGGCTATAATCAGGAACATGTCCGGGAATATTGGGAATCTTTGGAATTCCTTAGGTATAACTTTGGACTTGACGAATTGCGATGTTCATCCTGAATGAACGAGGCAAGTGAGTTCGGTGATTGAACTAAGTACTGTCTGATATTTTCAGAGATTGAGCGTAGAATTTTCCATGGGATGGAAATGGGCTTAGTTTATCTTGATGTTTGCCTTGGGTGAACAAGACAACGATTGGAAGTGCTAAGGTGGCACGGGATCTGTGCTAGTGACTACTAGTGGTTATTGGATAAACTCTGTCAGAGTTAGGTTGATTAAGTTCAGCATATGAGGTAGCTGTCAGTAGTGAGGCACGAGATTGTGTCGATAAACTACTAATAGCTATTTACTGGTTATCAATCATGAGTGCGTTGAAACCAAAGAGATTTTGGTATTCCAAGTGTTTGGAAATGATTCTTTGTGGCATCTGAGTCATGGTTATTGACCGAGCCATGTAGGTTGGATGATCAGTGGTGGTTTGATTTGATAAGTGCAAGCTTAAGTAGATCGACAAATCCGATTGGTTGAACCAATCAGGGTTGATCAGGATATAGCAATTAAGAAATATTTGGGATAGTATTTTGTCGAGTAAATGCTTATGGGATGAGTAATGAATACCATCTCAGAGAAATCGGAGATTTGAGTTATTTATTCTTAATGATCGCCAGAGATGAATCTTTTGGAATTGCTGTAATCAGGAACGATTGCAAGTAGACTTGTATGGTCAAGTTAGGTGATAATTTGACAGTGGAGACAAGCAAGGGAGTTGGTAGTTTCCAGTATAGTGCATTCTTGTTAAGAAGGAAGCTGATATTGATCCAATCAGTTGCTTAGTGATAGCAATAGGTCAGGAAAGGATCATGTTGTTGTTTCATGTGAGATTTTTCCATTGAACAACAATATTGAAGATTGTTGACCGGACATTTCGGTTAAGTGAGGACATTTATGTATACCGTTGTGGTTGGATCCGACGAGTAGTTGGAAATACTAATGGACATTAGCAAAGAAACATCAGTTGTCTGATCTGTGTGACATTAGCTAGGATCTGATCCTCGAGATCTAGCAGGATGTGTCACTAGTCTTCTAGCGTGTGATGAACGATGTCTCTGAAATGACAAAGATAGTCAAGGATCTTAGTAGCCAACGAGGTTTGCCTATGGGGTCGAAGATTTCTCAAGATCGTGACGGATCGAGTTATTTCTTTCGAGTCAGTGAGTCACATCTATGCAGACTATTTGTCAAAGATATTGCGTTGTAGCAATAAACGACAATCAGAGACACATTGTGTGGCAAGTTACTTCTAGCACAAGTATTTTCGAGGATGGACTAGGGAATCGACGAATTAGATCGTTCAGTGCTAAGACTGATGCGTTCGGCAAGGGAGCGATTGGACTATTGAGAATCCGTTGGGGATTTAGTTTCCAGGATCTTTATGATTTGACCTTGTGAGTTTGGGATGAGCGATAATGGTATCATCAAAGACTCTGAGTTGAGTTATACCAGGTGCAATTACTGTCGAGTTTCGAGATGGAATAGGAAGCGTTTCCATATTTCTGTGCACTGTGGAATGTCCCAGTCGAGCATATTGGTGGGAGCTTGCCTTAGTCTTAATGAGCGTACAGTGATTGCGAGTATGTATAACTATCAGGAGGATGTCCATCGATTGAATTAATGAGGTGAATAACCTATGATCGAGATGATGTAAGATCATTAGAGGTGTAATAACTTCTATTGCAATGTATGCGTGACTTCGCAGGCCAATGGCTAGGAGATGACATAGCATCATAAATTGCAAGTGATGATAGTTATCATCAGGGCACAGTGTTGAAGTTACTGTTGGAAAACGGTGATCAGATCAATCAGAATTGATACTCGGTGCAGCGGAAGTTTTAAAATTTTATATGGAACGATTCCATATCATGGGTATCAAAACTTTACGATTAAATTGTGCGTGTAAAAATTAAATAACAATTAAATTTTTACCTTGAAATCTCGAAACGAGATTATGGACACCAACAGATTAAACTGCTCTTGTTGTATATCCCAGGAACTGATGAACGAACAATTCTTCAATCAGGTCCACGAACAGAAGTTTAATCCCTCTGATAGACTGCACTAGAAAGTCTATCAGAAGTTTCTGCGAAGAGATAGAACAGATATGATCTGCTAATTAAGACTGCAAATTCGAAATTCGTAGACTGAAAATTCTCTAAGACAGAGAGAGGGGGGGCGGCCGAAATTCCTAGACTGGAGGCTAGGGTTTTCGAAAATTTGAGTGTAAGTTGTGTGTAATTTCTGTACTGCAATAACTTATTTATAATGTGGGCTGCTAACAGCTTAGGGCCCATTAGTCATAAGTTCAAGCCTGACAAGCAAAGCCCGCATGTTCAGAAATTAATATAAAATTCATCGTGACTCAGATTGATAAACCAATTTCACCAATGTGCACAGAAACCATTTCTGCATCTTTTAAAGTCAAGATAAATTTTTTGATTCCGAATTCAGTGGTTTCCAAAAATGTCCATCACTATGTCATTTTAGGAAATCTTACTCCCTCTACTCTTAAATAAGAAGTCCCACTTCTTTATTCACTAAATTTAACTCTTTAAATTTAATTATCTCAACGGGGATTAAAAATCCATTACTTGTGTGACCCTCAATGGTTCAGGGATACAGCTAGCCGTGGGCTCACAATTCCTTGTGACTCGGAACAACAATTTCCGACTTGCCCATCGAATCATGGTAAGAGCGCCTAGCAACATCGCCCCATGATTCCCTATGTATCACTGATAGTGCCTGCAAGAACCAATAGATTTTGGTTAGCGTAAAGTACGGTCCCTTCATCCATATATCCCGATCGAATCAACAACTATTGGTAAATCGAGAGTCGTTCGAGATTCGATAACTATGCAATGCATCTTGAAGATCAAATAGTGACATCGCATGTGCTACTAAGAAACCATTTCTTAAAACACATCATGTACTCTGGCCAGAGATTCGTCACACTAATATCTCCTCAGATTGCATAGGATATCCACACTAGCAAGTATGTGGTGAATCCTTGACAACAAAGCATCGACTCCTATATGTGTCGTAACTGTACCCAATCCCGACACCTGATGACCCCAATAGAGTCGGTAAACGAGTCAAAGTACAGTACTAGCATATAGAGTCTCAATGATGTTTCAAGTAGTAAGGACTAATGGTGTACAACCAAAACCGCGGACTTTATCCACTCGATAAGTGATAACCACTTGGAAAGTCCGGATAGGGTAGTTCGATCATTCATCGTATGAATATCCATTTGCATGCTTTGAACATCTCTATGTTCCATACCAATGAAACGTGGTACTCGGCATCGCAAATGCTAGTCTCAATCTTGAGCGATCCTTATCCTTATTAACGGACGACTCAATCGACTAGGAACTGTTTAGAATATACAGTGACTATAAGATGTGTTTCATGATAGCCATCCCCATGTGCCACCACATCTTACATACACTATAGTATATTCAAGGTCTTCATCTAAACATCTTATAGTATGTCACAACATAATAATATGATAAAAGATAAAGTAAATGCCATTATAAAAGTGTAAATTATATTAAACAAAAGATTGTTTATACATAAAGTCATAAAAGCCCTTAGCCACAAGTTGGCTCACCGGGCACCCACTCTTTCAATCTCCCACTTGCCCTAAAGCCAACTAGTCATACTACGTAGTCCCATTGCTTTGCGATGTTTGTCAAATAATGGTCCTGGCAAGGGCTTAGTAAGTGGATCAGCGATATTGTCTGCAGAGGCCACTCTCTCGACAGTGATGTCTCTTCTTTCCACGATCTCCCGGATGATGTGGTATTTCCTCAGTACGTGTTTGGATCTTTGATGAGACCTTGGTTCCTTTGCCTGAGCAACGGCACCCGTGTTGTCACAGTACACCGGAACTGGACCAACAGCTTCAGGAATAACGCCCAACTCTTGGACGAAATTCCTCATCCAAACGGCCTCTTTAGCAGCAGCTGATGCCGCAATGTATTCTGCCTCAGTGGTGGAATCCGCTGTGGTGTCCTGCTTGGAACTCTTCCAAGAGACAGCACCGCCATTGAGCATTAACACAAATCCAGAGGTTGACTTCGAGTCATCCACGTCACTTTGGAAGCTAGAGTCGGTATAGCCTTCCAATTTCAGTTCTCTTCCTCCATAAACCATGAATACATTCTTAGTTCTTCTCAAGTACTTAAGAATATCCTTCACGGCTTTCCAATGCATTTGACCGGGATTGGCTTGATATCTGCTCGTGACACTCAGAGCAAATGCTACATCCGGGCTTGTAGATATCATCCCATACATGATACTACCTATGGCTGACGCATATGGTACATGTTTCATTTTCTCTATCTCTTCATCAGTCTTGGGACACATGGACTTGGATAGAGAAACTCCATGACACATAGGTATATGTCCTCTCTTGGACCCATCCATTGAAAACCTTTTCAATATGGTTTCGATGTAAGTTGATTGAGTGAGTCCTATCATTCTTTTAGATCTATCTCTATAGATCTGAATTCCTAGAATATAGGATGCCTCACCTAAATCCTTCATCGAGAATCTACCTGATAACCATATCTTTGTTGACTGCAACATCCCTACATCATTCCCAATGAGTAGGATGTCATCAACATAAAGTACTAAGAATTTCACAGCATCCTTAATTACTTTCTTGTACACGCATGGTTCCTCCGGGTTCTTGATCAAACCAAAATCCTTTATTGTTTCATCAAATTTCTAGTTCCATCTTCTTGATGCTTGTTTGAGACCATAGATTGATCTCTGAAGCTTGCATACCTTATGCTCGCTTCCCATGGATGTGTATCCCTCAGGCTGCATCATATAGATCTCTTCCTTAATGTTTCCATTAAGAAATGCAGTCTTCACATCCATTTGCCATATCTCATAGTCATACCAAGCAGCTATGACAATAAGGATTCTTATGGACTTGAACATTGCAACTGGTGAAAAGGTTTCATCATAGTCAACTCCTTGTCTTTGAGTATAACCTTTCGCCACCAATCGTGCCTTGTAGGTCAATACCTTACCATCAGGCCCAAGCTTTCTCTTGTAGATCCATTTACACCCTATTGGAACAATTCCATCGGGAGGATCTACTAAAGACCAAACTTGGTTTGTATGCATCGAATCTATTTCCGACTGCATAGCTTCAAGCCATAAATTTGAATCCGCATCAGAAATTGCTTCCTTGAAGTTTCTTGGATCACATCCAACGTCGGGTTCATCTTGATCCCCTTCAAGAAGAAGACCATATCGAATAGGAGGTCTAGAAGTCCTCTCGGATCTTCTAGGTATAGGCGTGTCCTCTGATGATTCTTGAGGTATGGGATCATTATTTTGTATTTCGGGTTCTTCTCGAATTTCTTCGAGTTCCATCATCTCGCCTTTCTTATCCAATAAGAACTCCTTCTCCAAGAAGGTGGCATTCCTTGAAACAAACACTTTTGTTTCAGTAGGATGATATAAATAATATCCGATTGAATTCTTCGGATACCCTACAAAATAACATAAGGTGGATCGACTATCCAACTTATCTCCCACTGTCTGCTTCACGTAAGCAGGACATCCCCAAATCCTCAAGTACGAATACTTAGGAGCTTTGTCATTCCATAACTCGTATGGTGTTTTGTTCACTGCTTTAGTATGAACGTTGTTCAACAACAATACTGTCGTTTCAAGAGCATAGCCCCAAAACGAAGGTGGGAGCTCAGTGAAGCTCATCATGGATCGAACCATGTCCAACAAAGTTCGATTACGACGCTCCGATACACCATTCAGCTGAGGTGTCATAGGAGGAGTCCACTGAGAGAGAATCTCATTCTCTTTTAGATAGCTCAAAAACTCGGTACTCAAGTATTCTCCACCTCGATCTGATCGAAGTGCTTTAATCCTCTTACCTAGTTTGTTTTCTACTTCAGCCTTGAATTCTTTGAACTTTTCAAATGATTCAGACTTATATTTCATCAAATATAAGTACCCATACCTAGAATAATCATCAGTAAAGGTAATGAAGTTGGTGTGACCAAATTTTGTACCAATACTAAATGGTCCGCAAACATCCGTATGGATCAAATCCAATAGATTTTGACTACGCTCAGGTTTTCCTTTGAAAGGAGATTTAGTCATTTTTCCTTTCAGGCAGGACTCACAAGTAGGTAGAGAGTTAATATCAGACATATCAAACATGTCCTCTCCCACTAGCTTGTTCATCCTCCTTGATGAAATATGACCTAGCCTAGCATGCCAAAGGTTTGCCGGGTTTTGACTATCGATTTTCCTCTTGTTCGTTGTTACCGGTTTATCAATATAATTTATTGGAACGTCTTTTAATTTTAAGTTATATAGATCGTTTTCAAGTTGTCCATTTCCAATCAAACATTCATTCTGGTAAATATTGCAAATCTCATTCACAAAATTGCAAGAAAAACCATCTCTATCAAGCATAGAAACAGAAATAATGTTTTTAATCAAGTCTGGAACAAATAAAACATCTCTCAAAAGTAACTTAAAATCGTTCTGCAAAATTAAATAAACGTCTCCCACAGCTTTGGCTTCAACTCTAGAACCATTTCCGAGCCTCAGCTGGGTCTCACCCATTCTAAGCTTGCGACTTCTTGTCATCACCTGCAAATCATTGCAAATGTGAGATCCACATCCGGTATCCAATACCCAAGAAGTAGTATTAAGTGAAACATTTATTTCAATATGAAACATACCCTTCGCAGTTCGCAACTGCTCTAGATATTCCTTGCAGTTATGTTTCCAATGACCGGGTTTCTTGCAGTGATGGCAAACATCCTTGGACTTTTCCATGTTTGAAGCCTTTGTCTTGTTCTTCTTCTCGGGTCCGGTTTTCTTGGATGGGGCAGAACGTTTCTTACCCTTTGTACTTGGCCCCTTCTTAGCAGAAGAAGAGGAGCCCACCAAGAGAACCGGTTTATCCTTATTTAATGTGGCTTCATAAGTTACAAGCATATTGACCATCTCTTCAAGGGAGGCCTCTATCTTGTTCATATTGAAATTCACCAAGAGAGAGAAGTAATAAGTCCACATTGAGTTCATGCTCCAATACCAAATCAAGCGTTACCAACTTCTGAATGAGCCAAATCACGCGTACCCCATGATCACGGACCGAAGTCCCTTCACGCATGCGACACGTCATTAACTCTTTTACAGTAGCGAACCTTTCAGCTCTCGATTGAGCCCCAAAAAGTTCCTTGAGTTGTACGTGAATGTCAGCAGCATTCACGGTATCCTCAAATCGCCTCTGGAGTTCATCAGACATCAAAGCTTGCATATAGCATTTGGCCTTGATATCATGGTCCCACCATTTATCAAGTTTGGCCAACTCTTCCGGACTTATATCAGCTGGTGCTTCCTTCGGAGGAGATTTTTCTAACACGTAGAACATCTTCTCCGAGGTCAAGACAATCTTCAACTTACGGAACCATTCCGTATAGTTTGCGCCAGTCAGTTTATTTTGTTCGAGAATAGAGAATAGTGGATTGCGCGAATTCATCTTAATGAAATACTGAAAAGAAACAGACAATAATCAGTGACTGTTTAATTAATTTACTAAGACATAAAATAGGCGAAATTTATTTTATGAATCTCACTCCCACTATTTTAACGATTTCACTACCCTCTAGTGAAAACGAGAAACATTTTCTTTAGTGGGAACATGGAGTCCAATTGACAAATTATAGTCCCGAATAATATCAGCCAACCATAATTTTCAAAAGGTAGAGTCCAATTGCTTCCAAAGCAACCTCCATGTTTTTACCTCATGTCCAATAAGGGCCCAATAATATGACGCCGTTTATTGTGACATGTCAAGATGACCCATCAATATCAAGTTGTGATAGACGGTCGCCATGTGGATCCCCAATAATATGAGTCAATCCCATGGGAGTTCCATCCAACTTACAACATGTGTCGATCCAATGTACAGCTTTTCGACGAACGGGCCCCCCCAATAATATGAACCGGACCGTATCCGCGGGTAGCATCTCATACATTGATCGTTGATGGAAGGTAGGAACATTTAAACAATATTTAAATTTCCTTTATTTATCTTGATATCAATTTTAAATCATATTTAAAATGAGGGATTTTAATTTTAAAAATTTGTCTCATCATTTAAAATTTGTATGCTTGCGGGATTCATACAATTTAGTCTAAACATGCATACAATGATAATATCATATATTATATTTTAGGATGATCGATTCCATTACTAATCGACCCGTGGTTGCCAATCACGAGTCTAAGTCCAATCCTAGGTGATATGCAAGTATGCAATGCAATCCTATTACATTGTGCTTCCAATTTACATTTTTTCAGTCTTTATTGTCTGCTGGGCCCACCTTCGTCTTCAAATCTTCATCTACCACTAAGTATAATGTATTTACAATAAATAACTATGACAAGTAGGGGATACATTTTAAGGGGTGGGAACGGGCCATAAACCAGGCCCACTTTTATTACATATGACAATTCATATTGAGTCATAAACCAGGCCCATTAATAAATCCAACAACAATAAAAACAAATGTAAATTCCCTAACATACACCTACAAAATTGGTCATGGTAATTGATCATCCTTATCCAATAATATTTAATTCAAAATTAATTTATTGGATAACATGCAATGGCAATTAAATTAAAAAGGATAAAATCATATTCCATATATAAAATCTTATTTTACATACAAAATCATATTTTACCTTTTTATCAAATAAAATCATATTTTACATATAAAATCTAATTTTATACATAAAATCATATTTTACTCAATATTTCCATAAGATCATATCTTATCATCAATTGTACCAAAAATAATTAATTTCATAAAATCTGATTTAACGGATAAAATCTATAAATTTTCCAAAAATTCAAATTTATCCAAAAATCAATTTTAAAATTTTCGGACTCGAACAATTCGATCCGACGCCTCGTGGACCAATCAAAAATAATTTTCGATCGGACCAAAAATAGAATTTTAACATATTAAAATTTTAATTAAAAATAAAAATTAATTTTCCCGGGCCACCCGGGACGATCCTGGGCACCCCCGCGCTCCAAAAGGGGCTCGGGCCGGGCAGCCCGTCGCTGCCCTGGGCAGCGATGGACTCGCTGCCCTTGGGCAGCGACTTTCGCTACCCCGGGTTTGCCCATTAATTTTAAATTTTTAAAATCCTTTTGTTTCAAAAAACCAAGGCTTAAAAATTTTTGTACAATTGATTAATTTAATCGCTTGATCTGAGCAACCTGGCTCTGATACCACTGTTGGAAAACGGTGATCAGATCAATCAGAATTGATACTCGGTGCAGCGGAAGTTTTAAAATTTTATATGGAACGATTCCATATCATGGGTATCAAAACTTTACGATTAAATTGTGCGTGTAAAAATTAAATAACAATTAAATTTTTACCTTGAAATCTCGAAACGAGATTATGGACACCAACAGATTAAACTGCTCTTGTTGTATATCCCAGGAACTGATGAACGAACAATTCTTCAATCAGGTCCACGAACATAAGTTTAATCCCTCTGATAGACTGCACTAGAAAGTCTATCAGAAGTTTCTGCGAAGAGATAGAATAGATATGATCTGCTAATTCAGACTGCAAATTCGAAATTCGCAGACTGAAAATTCTCTAAGACAGAGAGAGGGGGGGCGGCCGAAATTCCTAGACTGGAGGCTAGGGTTTTCGAAAATTTGAGTGTAAGTTGTGTGTAATTTCTGTACTGCAATAACTTATTTATAATGTGGGCTGCTAACAGCTTAGGGCCCATTAGTCATAAGTTCAAGCCTGACAAGCAAAGCCCGCATGTTCAGAAATTAATATAAAATTCATCGTGACTCAGATTGATAAACCAATTTCACCAATGTGCACAGAAACCATTTCTGCATCTTTTAAAGTCAAGATAAATTTTTTGAATCCGAATTCAGTGGTTTCCAAAAATGTCCATCACTATGTCATTTTAGGAAATCTTACTCCCTCTACTCTTAAATAAGAAGTCCCACTTCTTTATTCACTAAATTTAACTCTTTAAATTTAATTATCTCAACGAAGATTTAAAAATCCATTACTTGTGTGACCCTCAATGGTTCAGGGATACAGCTAGCCGTGGGCTCACAACTCCTTGTGACTCGGAACAACAATTTCCGACTTGCCCATCGAATCATGGTAAGAGCGCCTAGCAACATCGCCCCATGATTCCCTATGTATCACTGATAGTGCCTGCAAGAACCAATAGATTTTGGTTAGCGTACAGTACGGTCCCTTCATCCATATATCCCGATCGAATCAACAACTATTGGTAAATCGAGAGTCGTTCGAGATTCGATAACTATGCAATGCATCTTGAAGATCAAATAGTGACATCGCATGTGCTACTAAGAAACCATTTCTTAAAACACATCATGTACTCTGGCCAGAGATTCGTCACACTAATATCTCCTCAGATTGCATAGGATATCCACACTAGCAAGTATGTGGTGAATCCTTGACAAAAAAGCATCGACTCCTATATGTGTCGTAACTGTACCCAATCCCGACACCTGATGACCCAAATAGAGTCGGTAAACGAGTCAATGTACAGTACTAGCATATAGAGTCTCAATGATGTTTCAAGTAGTAAGGACTAATGGTGTACAACCAAAACCGCGGACTTTATCCACTCGATAAGTGATAACCACTTGGAAAGTCCGGATAGGGTAGTTCGATCATTCATCGTATGAATATCCATTTGCATGCTTTGAACATCTCTATGTTTCATACCAATGAAACGTGGTACTCGGCATCGCAAATGCTAGTCTCAATCTTGAGCGATCCTTATCCTTATTAACGGACGGCTCAATCGACTAGGAACTATTTAGAATATACAGTGACTATAAGATGTGTTTCATGATAGTCATCCCCATGTGCCACGACATCTTACATATACTATAGTATATTCAAGGTCTTCATCTAAACATCTTATAGTATGTCACAACATAATAATATGATAAAAGATAAAGTAAATGCCATTATAAAAGTGTAAATTATATTAACAAAAGATTGTTTATACATAGAGTCATAAAATCCCTTAGCCAAAATTTGGCTCATCGGGCACCCACTCTTTCAGTTATACTAAGAAACGTGGACAGCAGAATGTGCTAGACATGATGGTTTAAGTTCCCAGTATTTCTTGGGAAGCCGGTTGTGCTTCAGGGAGAGTGGGGAGGATAACCATTCAAGGGAACATTGCGAGCAGTAATGTTGAAGTATAGACTTGAGCAACTAGATTCTCTTGAAAAGAATTTTTGCTTTGTTGTGTCAGCACAATATTGGAAATAGTGTTTCCTGACTAGAGGTGTTGAACACCGAGAACTTTTGGAATCATTAGATGGTTAATTTGATAAGTAATTCGACGAATGTCGTAAACCAGTCAGGTTATGACTTGGTCTTCGTTAGTATAAGATTTCCTTGAGACGATAATCTTGATCAAGTGGGTATTCTATCTTTCGTGACCAGAGAGATCGGGGTCAGTTTGGAAGATGTATCAGTGTTGTGATATGCGAGTGCTAGAGGAGTTCGATGGTCGACCCGTAGCGCAGTAATTTTCAACTGGAAAATTGTTAATGCGGTTCAGCATTAATGAAGCTTGCAGCAAATTCGACGGGAGTCTGAGTATGTCAGAGGATATTTCGACCAGACACTCGAGCAAGGGTTACTTGTACGTTCTCGAGGTTCTACCTTAGATATCAAGGACGAAATATTTTAAGGGGGGCAGAATGTAGTGATCCGTATCCAGAATTAACGATTAATGAGTATATTAATCGTGCAATCATGTTTAGATTAAGTAAAACATGATTAAAGAAATTCCAAAAGGGTTAACGGAGTCCAGAAATGGATTCAGGACACTCAAAATAGCCGGGAAGGTCCCAAAGGTCCGGAGGGTTCGGAAGCTCCGAACCAAGTCAGGAGGCTCCGAACTGGATCGGAGGATCCGAACTCAGGATCGGAGGCTCCGAAGTGGATCGGAAGCTCCGTCGGTAAGATTGAACGTTCCGATTGGGACCAGGGCACATGTCATCGCTTACGTCAGCAAGGTGACGTCATGGCTGATGTAATATTGAGCGATCGGACGCTTCGAAGGTGGGATCGGAGGTTCCGATCGTGTTCGGATGTTCCGAACTGGGTTCGGAGGCTCCGAACTCCGTCTATAAATAGGGGGCCGAGATTTCATTTCAAAGTGCACCTTTCCCTCTCTTCTCTCTGATTCCTAAGCCTTCTAACTCAGATCTAGGGAGTTCTAGGCATCCTATTGGGAATCCGGAAGTGGCATAGCGATCCAGGCGTCATAGCAGAGCTGTGGCCTAGTTTTGAGACAAATTGTCATCAGCGGGCTGACGACGGACGCAGGTATGCTATGGTCTCCTTAAATTATTTAGGAGTATGCAATATCTTAGTTAAGGTTTTTAGAGCTTAAATAATGATGCATGGATATTTGCATTGTAGAGTTGATGATAGGCTTGGAACCTAGAGTGGGACTGCTAGGAACTGCCTGTAGTAAGGTACGCAAGTACAGACTGAGATAGCCAGCGGGTTTTTCATGCTTATATGTTGCATTTGTGTGTGTCATATTATTATGCAGCATGTGCATATCATATTGTGCCTGTCCATCTTGTGAGATGATCCATGTAGGGCCGCTCAGCCCTGTCTGAACGGGTGATGTCTAGTGCCCAATGACTGACGGGTCATGGGTGAGTAGCATCTGGGGACACAGTCCACGTTCTATAGGAATGAGCAGTGTCGACAGGGTTTGCTCCCCGGGTTGTACCACTCATGTCCTAGGCGCCTTTACTGAGCAGTTATATACAGTTATCCTAGATATGGAGACCCTATCATTTGCATGCATCATATTTGTATGTTTTACCCAGTGCTTTCGTATTGATCTTAGAGCTCACGTCCAGTCTTTTCTGTGTATTTGGACACCCCATTCGACGGGGCAGGTGTAGGTGCAGGATTGAGCACCCGGAGCTTGGAGTAGCCAGTAACCAGTGAAGACAGCAGGATTAGCTGTAGGTTATGCCTTTAGGTTATTTATTCGATTTGGTTGTATAAATCGAATTGGTTTAACCGGTTGTATTCTGACGGTCTGTTTTTATTTATGTCTTCCACAGCGATTTATTTAATGCATGTTTAATTATGCTCTTAACTCTGATTAGCTAGCGGATCCGGGTAGGGTCACTACAAGCATCTTGTGGGTCTTGGTGGCTCCAAATATGTGGTGTAAGATCCCAATACCTCTTGTAGTCAAATTCTGCCATATCCTCTAGTATGTATATCGCATTGTCATCATCTCGGCAAAATAGTGAACAACCAGTTTGCAAAACTCCATTAATTACCCATCTCATTTTCACTGCATCCAAACCATTAAGAAAAAATTTAAGAAGAGCATAATTAGAGAAATCATGATACTGGAATGTGTTAGCCAAATTATTGAATCTCTCCCATGCTGCGTAGAACTACTCTCCATGTGATGAATTCCTGCAAAAAATAAAATAGAAAAATGGTAGATCACGCAGGAAAAAAATAGAATAAAGAAATAAAAAAAATTAACGAAAGATAACAAAAAGTAAAAATTGTCTATTCAATCCCCGGCAACATCGCCAAAAACTTGATCGAGCAAATACTACCACAAAAAATCAACTCAAATATGTCTATCAATTCAGCTCGAATAATTTGCAAGTGCACGAGTCAAGTAATAATATAGTGTATATGAGTACGAGTATCGTCCCACAGAGATTGATTTATGACAAAATTACCTCAAGTATGATTCTTTAATTAATTAAAATGATAGATGGAGAATAAATTAATAAACTAAAATAAAAATAAGAATTAAAAGCAAAACAATAAACTAAGCTCAGAAAAATAAATAAAAGATTGCTAGGATCTCGGTTCACCTACCCCTTTCTTCTCTAATGATTGAATTTCAATTCTCAAGTCATGTTTTTGACGAAATTCCCTAATCTATCAATATACTCTCTCGAGCTTTATTAATCTAATTAACAAATTGTAATAACCAAGACTCCTTGCGTTATTTAACAATTGCAATTGCATTAACAATTTATGAAATCATCTAGCTTTCGACCTGGTGGACTATGACTATCAACATCCAACCTCATATCTCTATGCAAGTTGTAGATCCATGGTTTATATTACCCTTTCATGTCATAAAATCTTCTCTCGGTATCAGTTATAACACATAAAATCAATAAGAAGTTGATCAAATTCCAAAATTGCAATAAACACAATAATATAATCAAGAACACTTAAAAACAAAATTCAAACTTCAAGAAGAAATCAAAACAAAGTTTTGGGGGTAGGATCCCCTAAATCCCAACAAATAAAATAAAAAGGAAAGAGAAAACTAGTGTTTGCGGTTCTTGAATACTTCAAGTTCCCTCCCTCTTCACGTTCTTCTCCATGGATGGTCGCCTCCCTTTCTTGCGTTTCTGATGTTTGGAACCCTTAAAACGTCAGAATATTTCCTATTTATGTGCCCAAGAGTTCTTTTCATGTAAAACACCCGCAAAATATGAATTTTCAACTTTGCAAGGGCGCTCGGTCGATAAAAAATGACGGACCGAGCGCTGAAAATTATGCCTGCTTTATGCCTGTTTTTAGATGCGGCGCTCGGTCAGCAATAAATTGCAGATCGGGCGCCCTTGTTTCTTCCCCGCGCGCGACATTTTTGAAAAATTCATAACTTAAGTTCTAACCGTCGGATTGAGCTGAAATTTTGACAGCATCTTCAAAACATCCTGAAATTAAATTTTTAAGGTGAAGATTTGATTTGGAGCCCTCTAAAATTAAATTTGAATTTTTTACAAAGGCTGCTCCGTAATTTATTCTTCAAAAATTCATTTTCCTACAAAATTAACCCGAGTAGTGAAATACACAAGCATGCACTAAAACAAATAAAAATTCATAAAAAAATATAAATGCACACAAAATAGACATAAACCTATCAAGAAATAATGCACACAAAATGCACTTATCACGCATATAATAGTGTATACTCATACTTTCGTACTGAGCATGTTAGGCTCACTTCCGATTGTTTTCTGTTGGCTGGATTCCCTATTCCATGGGGCAGTTGCAGGTAGATCTACTGGGGACAGGGAGGTTAGAAGGGTTGACCACTAGGTTTTGCTTACCTGGTATTATTTTTATTACGCAGTTACTCTAATTAAGATTATTGTTTAATTGAATGCTTAAACATCTAATTAGTAGGTGATCACGGTGCGGATCACTACAATATGTATATGTATATGTATGTATAGGTAGGTTTGTGAGTGAGATTTAAAAGTGTTACTCAACTTTAAAAAGTGTCACTTACCTTTAACAACTTTGGCCCTAATTTAAATTGCACCATTAATATCTCCAAGTTTGAAAATCTCAATTTAAAATATTAAATTGAATTTTACTAGTCCGGGATTGAAAATGCTAATTTCAAAAAAAAATTAAAAATAAACTCAAATATGCGATAAAAAGTGATTTTTGACACCCGAAAAATCTAAAAATAAAATTTCATCCATTTTCCTCAATTCTCGCAAATATTAACTCTTGAATAAAATTTAATAATTTACCGCCAAAATCCAATATCACCGTATGCCGAAACCAGAAGTCGCTGAACTAAAGAATCTATAATTAACTTAAATATTTAAACAAATAAACATCTGATGAAATTTAAACACTAACTTAAAAATTAAAATCAATACTTAAATATTTTGATGTCACAGCGATAAATAAAATATTTAAATAATAAACAGAACGATAAAAATAATTTAAACAAGCTAAAAAAACTTTTAGAAGCAATTTAAATAAATACACAAGCAGAATAAAAACTTTTAAAACAACTTGGATAGTTAAAAGTATTTAAATAAATAATCTACGCATTTAAAATATTTTACAATAACTAACCGCTAAACTTAAGTTATTTAAAATAAATAAGTTGGACAATTAAAATCATTTGGAATAAACAAGCTTATACCTTTAAAATCTTTAAAACGATTAAGTTGCACAATAAAACCATTTAAGGAAATAAACTTAAACAATTAAAATCATTAATTAAATAGTTAGTACAATAAAATCATTTGAATAAATAATTAATATTTTATTAACACATAATCCAAATAAAGAATTTAAATCGATTAAACCAAAAAATAATAATCATAATATTTATTAAATTTAATTCATGCGATTTAATAGATTGAATTTTAGGTGCTACAATTCCTTCTCCCCTTGATTGGAATTTCGTCTTCGAAATTCAAGACTTACTAAATAGGTTCGAATAACTTAGATCATAACAACACTAAATTTTCTTACCCCGCACCCACATGAGTTGACGATAATCAGCTTTTGCTGCGCACTCTGATGCTTATTGGCATCTATATCATCAAGGATCTGACTAACTCATACTTCAATATAAAATTCAAAATTCTTATTTGTTCCCAAATGGTTTTATCCTCAATGAAATTTTATCGCTCCTCAAATTTTCTTTCGGTATAAATTTAAAAATTAAAAACGTCATCCTACCGCAACTGATAAGTTTTACAACCTACAAATTCTTAGATCTTTAAGTTATTGCACAACTTACATTTTGCTAACCTTATACCCTACATCAAGATTTCAAATAATGGAGTGCATAAAACCAATAAATAATTTATGTTGATCTCGATCATAAATTAAAAGCTTTCTAACAACGAAAATATGCTTAGTGTCTATTTACCAATTAAACTTAACTCATATAATATAGAACTCGAACTTTTAAGAAGTCCACAAATTCATAAAATACTTAGCAACTAACCCTAAACTTTTCTAAATAGGTTAACTAAGGGAACTATACAATTTTACCTCATCGGTCCTCAAGGTACGAGATGGATCTGACCCATACTTCCACAACCAAACTCTGAGGCATGCCCAAATCATATAACAAATTACCAATCTCCTCAACAATCGCATAAGGACCGACAAAGTGAGTTAATTTCCTATATACCCAAATAAATAGTATTACGGAACAATGATAACTTCAAAAAAATCTAACATGCAATTTGAAATTCTAAAGGCCTACGTCACTTATTAGCAGTGCTTTGCTTAATGATCTTAAACCGTGCTCATCCCCTTATTAGTTACTACAACTCACAACACTTCTAAGGATGATTAAAATTTTTTCTTAAGCAACGACTCTAGTTCAGCTAACCTTCAAGTGGGACAGTTGACTCTTCTCACTTAGGATTGATTGACCCATTTCTATAAATAAATAAACCTAATCATTGAAAGAAAACATAACCATAAAATCCACTATTATTCAGTTCCAAGATATTAATCGATAATATATAGAATCCAAATGAGTAACTAAACCGATCACATTCATCCATTCACCAATTGATACTTTCGTTTCTTTGGCATTCTTAATTCTACCAAAAGTTCAATTCTTAGTTAAATTTTTCCAACGGGTTAACCACCTTTACTATCTCAGACTCAACGACTAAGAAATCCATATTTACACTAATAATTTTTATTGGATTAGATTATCTCCTAAGTACCAAATAATTCTTACATATCGCTTGAAGACATATCTCAAATCTCTAGTTCAACTCGACATCAGGTCTGAAAATCCAAAACTTTCCAAATTATTATATGTAGAACCTGAATTCATATTTCAAGAACTTGGTATACAATTAGACATCTCGAAGAGTTTGTAACCCATTCGTAAATGCTTCCTCGTTGTTTCTCCAGTATATTAGTATTTCACCGATAAATACATCTACAGCTTATCTAGAATAACTACTTGAATATTTCATTCATCATTCTGTACCCATAGTTGGTGCATTATTCTTACCGGTTGACGTTCACAAAATCTTAGAATGCATATATAAAGTACCCAAAATTCCCTAGGGGCAGCTCTATTTCCTTGTCTCGCGATTGATCACCCAAATTATCGTTTCTAAACGGGGAAAATTTACTCCCGAATATGTTTTAAATCATAATCAGATTATTAACACACCCATTCATCTTATCAAAGTAGTTTGTTTACTCTTAACGATCCTGTTCAAAATTGAAACAACTCATTCAATTAATTCACTAACTAGCAGTCTTCTCTCTAGGACTAGATATAATTAGTAGTTGTCATTTCTTGGATCACAGCAATAACTTAGGATTTTATCTAGTAATATTAATAAATCCCAACTGTCTAAACACTTACTATTCGGTTATGAGTCAAATCTCCATACAGGAAATCAAAATGATAGTTGAAACTATAATCCACCCAAATCCCTATCATGATGGATCATGAAAGGAAACAAACATACAAGTAATGTTGCTCAATACGAAATGAAATAGTGCAGGCATTACAATCAAATGAGTTGGACATAAAAATCTAGATAAGTGAAATCAACTCACTCATAATTCAATCCTAGGGGTGAGTGAATATTAATAGAGGCTCCAAGAACAATGACTATGAGCCAACAAGACAACAAATCTTGTGATCACTCATCCATGGGTAATGACATCATGCCCAAACAATCAAGGCACAATCAAGGGCAATCAATGTGACTTCAATCGTGATAAAAATCCACACAAGTCAATAATCAGAGAACAAAGGTCTCAAGGCAAAATCAGATGTCAGCCACACAACATAAGTATATTGCCAAAAAGAAAGACAAGGTGATCAATATTACTCTCATCAACATGTGGCTCTAGAACCGGAGGAAAAAAAAAATTCAACATGTGTGAAATACGAACAAGATTTTATTAAAAATTTCAACCAATGTCAAAGTAGCAGAATACGATGTTGATCGATGTCATACGAATCTGTAAATTCACAAAGGATGCACAAAGAGATTTTGGATATTTGAAAGTGTGTTGCAATGGTTATGAGCACAAGAGAGGAAAAAGGAAATAATGTTCGGAATAATTGTTCATATAATCGAAAGGCTCATGAGTAACCGATTTACTATTATCCAAAATCATATTTGTCCCCTTAACAAGAGTAAAACTCAGGATATTCATAATATAAAACAAAGTACGTATCCCAAGTCTTCGCACGAGTTTCGATTTATAAACTTAAGTGACAAAACACACGCCTATCATTTTCTAAACAAACTTTTCACTTACTTGTATCCGACTAAAATCAATTCTTAAGAGATTAAATTACATCAATGACACAATAATTAATATCTCCTAATGCGCAAGTTTAATATTTTTCGGAAAACTCCTACAATCTCATCAAATATTGTTAACATTTCTTAATAACTCAAATAACTTCCACGTACTATCTAAAACGAAAGGAATATTGGTACACCAACTCCACTTAACTTGAAGTTGCATGTTATAAAAATAAACATTTAAATGGTACACTTTAGACTACTAAAAGAAATTTTAAACAAAAGAAATAAACACTGAACTACACACTTAAATAAATTAAAAATCTAATTTTGAAAATATTTTTAAAACGCATGACATCAAAACATTTAAAGTAGTAACTCAAATACGCCTAACATATAAAATTCATTAAAACTTAGAAGCTTTGAGGCGAGACTTCTCGAGCTTCTTGCAACCGGCAGTAGGCACAACCCAACAAGAATCATGCCCTGATATCAACTGAAACGACCCTAACCTCTACTTTAAATAATTAATAAAGAAAAATGTTGATTTCAAAAAAATAAATAATTTCGGCATGACCTATCTGTAACTGTTAACCCATATGTCTCAGACAACAAACTAAAAATGCAACAAAAAACACAAAAAATTAAAACCGAGAATGCACAAGGACCCAAGAAAAGTTGTCCGACGTTACAAACATTCAAAGTGTAGTAGTTGAATAGCATACATGCCAACAATTCCAAATCTAGACGTTGTTACATTTACATTAAACCAATAAATAAAAATTAACACTTCAAAACGTTTACTTCTAAATAACTTTTGCGGAAGACTAGCATAAGTCGGAGAAATGTGTCGTGCCCGCATCGCAGTCCACTCGAGAATCATGCCCCTCGAACTCAACGAGAATCTAACCTGCACCAAGCAAGATAGTGAGCCTAAAAGCTCAACAAGTATAAACTATGGAATAATGAGGGTTTAAAATACATGCATAATACTTAAAATACTAGTATATACTATACCTTGAAAATTTCTCGGAAATGTCTTAAAGATGCAAGGAAAAATGAGAATTTGAACTAAAAAGGAAGGTCGCATGCAATGTAATAAACTCACGCCTTTAAACATAAAATTTCATAACTTTAACGGGAAATGAGACATGGAACTGTAAAGAAATCACATGCAAAGAACTCACGCAACATTGTTCAAACTCATGCTTTTAAACGTAAACTTTATTAAACTTTAACTTTAACCTTTAACTTTGAACTTTAACTTTTCTCTGTGAATTTAGATCCTCGATTGTGACCCTCTAATTTGATCGAACAATGGCTACAGTACTATGCCGGCAAGGTCTTCGAGATTTCTCCCGAATCCACATTGCCCCTCTATGGCAAGGACACTGAGATTTCTCCCGGCCCCACATTGTCCCTCTTGGCAAGGACACCGAGATTTCTCCCAGTCCCACATTGCCCCTCAATGGCAATGACTCCGAGATTTCTCTCGGAACCACAATGCCCCTCTATGGGTAGGGGAAAACAAGATGTCTCCTGGACCCTCCCAAAACCTCTAATTTGGAAAGTAAGCCGACTCATCCCCCGACCCAACATTGCCCCTCTTGTCACAATCAATTCACTTCCTTCAAACTTTTTAGCTTTATTAACTTTAATCTTTTACTTAACGCGAAGACGGAAAGGAATATATCAACTTGCTTTAAACTTTATTCAACTTGAAATATGAGAGCACACACATGCGAATATGAAACTTTAGGGGATGAAAACCCAACTTAAAAGCAAAAAAAAATATTGGTGAGTAAGTGGTTGCCCCTAGGATGGCTACCCAACAGAGACGCTCTTTTTCCTTAAACATGTCTTATCCCGAGCGATCCAACCGAAAAGCCCTTAACTCGACCTTACCTTAACCGAATTTAATCCGACTTGAACCAACACTCTCTACACACTTAAAACTAACACAAGGACCAGGTTTCAACCTCCAAGACCAACCCGAGCAACCCGAACAAAACATATTTCGAGACAGCCCCTAAACCCCCTCAAATTATGCACCAACCACCTTTACTTAAATTGCTCTTATCTTATCCAAAACTTAACCGAATTAAGCCCAATTTGAACCGAAATGACCATGACATCTTAAAATTTACCTAGGACTAAGCCACACCCCAACCAGACCTCCCGAGTCCATCCCTTGTACCAAACACCAGCAACCATGCGCAATAAATTATCTAACAAGTCCAACTACACTTCCAACTTCAACTCTATGACCCTCTTGCCTTAAACCTAACCCTTTCCAGCCTATATACCAAATTCATTACCACCCTTTAGACCCCAGTACACCCTCGAGCCAAGCCGTTGCACCCGGACCTAGCTCAAGTTCCATTTCAAGCCAATTTCCTCAACCGTATAACACCATACGAATAGCCACCAACTTCAGCTTATCACCCTTCACTTCCAACACTTCAAACCAATCAAAACCTCACTCAATACATCATTTAGCCCCCATTGAATCCAACTTAGGCAGCCCTTTACGCCAATTGATCAAATTTTCAAAAACCAAGCTCAAACAATGCACAAACACAAGCTGAACAATTCGAATACCAACAAACACTTCGAGAATCGACATTCACTTATAATGTGGCTCATTTAAAATCCAACGAGACATATATTTTCGAAATTTAAGACAAATACACTACTGAAAATTCTGAATATTTTGAGAAGTACCAAAATCTTTCAAGTCTCAACACAAATTCATCATGCAACTCATTTAGCGTCAAACACAAGAAAAAATTCGAACTTAAGCATGCATCATTTCTGGTTTTTCTTCAAAAAAAAAAAAAACCAAACACCGGCTAGCATAATCATGAAAATCTAAAAATAAACATTTCATCCATTTTTCTTAATTCTCACAAATATTAACTCTTGAATAAAAATTTAAGAATTTACTTCCAAAATCCACCATCACCGTATGCCGGAACCGAAAATCACTGAACTCAAGAATCTCAAGAATAATTAACTTAAATATTTAAACAAATTTACATCTGAAGAAATTTAAACACTATCTTAGAAATTAAAATCAATACTTAAATATTTTGATGTCACAACGATAAGTAAAATATTTAAATAATAAACAGAGCGATTAAAATAATTTAAAATATTTTATAATAACTAACCGCTAAACTTAAGTTATTTAAAATAAATAAGTTGGACAATTAAAATCATTTGGAATAAACAATCTTATACCATTAAAATCTTTAAAACGATTAATTTGCACAAAAAAACCATTTAAAGAAAAAAACTTAAACAATTAAAAGCATTAATTAAATAGTTAGTACAATAAAATCATTTGAATAAATAATTAATATTTTATTAACACATAATCCAAATAACAAATTTAAATCAATTAAACCCAAAAATAATAATAATAATAATATCTATTAAATTTAATGCATGCGATTTAGTAGATTGGATTTTAGGTTCTACACCGAGAGTGGTCTGGGCTTTGTTAACATTGACTGTATTGCTGAGTCAAGTACTCAACCAAAACTGGATATGTGCAAAGGCAAGTATATTCACTTTGTTAAATCCGCACATAATATTTGTTTTTCAATTAATATCGACATACGAGAAAGGAAGCAGTTTAATTGACCAACCTCAATTGAACTTAGTCTAGCAGATTCAGGAGTCAACTGCTACAGAACATTCAGCTTGGGAAGTTCACGTACTCACCCCAACCTGATCCACAACAAGTGGTATCAGAGCGAGATTCCTTCTCGTTTCTGAACTTATTTCAAATGGATAATTTGAGTGAGATCTCCAAGCTCTTCTGGTACACCATTGTGGACAACTGCACCACCAAGACTGAGAGATGTTCGACGGATAAGAATTTTTTGCAGCAATCTATCAAGCTAAGAGATGAAGTGATAAAGACTGAAGAGAGAAGGAGTTCATAGATTGAACCTATTGAAGTACCCATTGGAGAACCTTGTTGCTCAGATAGATTTCCAAGCATCACTGATAAAGATAAAGTTAGTTGCTTCATGGCCCATGATGATCAATCTTCCATCAATGAACAAACATCCAACCAACCTTCTACTAGTGGACACGTATTTGACTTGAACTCAAATTAATTTACACAAGAAGAGTTAGTCAATGTTCTACACGAAATGATTGATGGGTACCAAATATTGTGCTTAGAATTTGAGGAAGTCAAAGCAAAGAAAAATGATCTCCCAAACACCTCTACTGAGACCAGTTTTTAATAGTAGTAGAGAAAATCAGTCTACAGGGAGAGATTGCTAATCTCAAGACTGAAAATGACAAGATACAAGTTTAAGGTCAGCAGTTAAACTCAAAACTCTGTGACTTGCTGAACTGATTCAAACTTGGAATAATTCCTCAGATTTTCTTACTGAGATGCAGGAGTCACAAAATCCTGTTGGAGAAAAGACTGGTCTGGGCTTTGTTAACATTGACTGCATTGCTGAGTCAAGTACTCAACCAAAGCTGGATATGTGCAAAAGATTGGTCTAAAAATCAATATTTCATCCATTTTTCTCAATTCTCACAAATATTAACTCTTGAATAAAAATTTAAGAATTTACCTCCAAAATCCACTATCACCGTATGCCGAAACCGAAAGTCGCTGAACTCAAGAATCTCAAGAATAATTAACTTAAATATTTAAACAAATATAAATTTGAAGAAATTTAAACACTATCTTAGAAATTAAAATCAATACTTAAATATTTTGATGTCACAACGATAAGTAAAATATTTAAATAATAAACAATTAAAATAATTTAAAATATTTTATAATAACTAACCGTTAAATATAAGTTATTTAAAATAAATAAGTTGGACAATTGAAATCATTTGGAATAAACAATATTATAAATTTATAATCTTTAAAACGATTAATTTTCACAAAAAAACCATTTAAAGAAAAAAAATTAAACAATTAAAAACATTTATTAAATAGTTAATACAATAAAATAATTTGAATAAATAATTAATATTTTTAACACATAATCCAAATAACAAATTTAAATCAATTAAACCCAAAAATAATAATAATTATAATATCTATTAATTTTAATGCATGCGATTTAGTAGATAGGATTTTAGGTTCTACACCGAGAGTGGCGGAGTGCTACGGAGATAGTAGCGAAGCTGTGCCTAAGTTTTGAGGCAGTCACCATCAATGGGCTGACGATGGACGCAGGTATGGTCCGAGACCCCTAAAAATATTAGGGAGTATTTTATAGTTTAGTTAAGGTTTTAGAGCATGATTAGTGATGCATGAGTATTTTGCATTGCAGTGTTGGACTGTAGATACGGGACATCTAAGATTGTATATTTGAGGTACGCAATTACTAACTAAGATTTTCAGCGGGTATGCATGCTTATGTATTGCATTTATGTGTCATGATTTGCATGATATTGTATGTATATATATTATACGATATTTTCATATCATATTGTGCCTGTACATTTTTTGAGATGAGCCAGTTGAGTAGTGTCGCTGAGCCTTATGGATGGTTAGGGCACTGAGAGTCACTCTGACCAACGGGTCATGCATGCTATAGTGTTTTTTCCCGGGGATATCCTAGATCCACGTCCAGTTAGGAGTGAATGGTTGGGTCCAGCGGTTTGATTCTTAGAGGCTACAGCTCTTGTCCTAGGCGTCAGTCTGAGCAGGTTGATACAGTATATCCCATATACGGATATCCGGGCATTTTCATATTGCATGAATCATATATGAATGTTTACATGTACTAGCTTATTGAGCTTTAGCGCTCGCGTCCAGTGTTATCTGTGTTTTCTAGACACCCCATTCGACGGGGTAGTTACGGGTGTTTCACCAGGATTTGGGATTGGGTGGAGATCAAGCAAAAGCTGCAGGAGTAGTAGCTAGTTTATTGTATTATTTCAATTGGGTTGTATATTGGTTATTATTCGGTTGTATTCTACAGGTCTAGCATTATTTAAGTTTCCGCAATTTATCTTTTTTTATTATATATTGCATGATTAATTAGGCTTTACTCTGATCAGTAGTTGATCCGGGTTGTATCACTACATATAAACAAGAAAACATGACTACTGAAAATAGCGGTGCTGAAATCAGAAGAGCTGAAAAGCAGTAGACTCTGAAATGTAGAAGAATACAAACCAATAGCCGATGGAAACCAGAAGCCGATGCAACCAGTAGCTGTTGAAACCAGTATATAACCAGTAGCTTCTGCACCATTAGAGCCCAAAATTATCAGAATATGTGGAAAGTAACAAGAAACGCGAATATGATCATTTCAATGTTAGAAACATTACAAAATTTTTCTAACGGTCCTATTATTGTATCTAACGTTTATATCATTGTTGTAGGCTATAGATAAAAGATCTGAAGATTGAAGAACAAGAGTGTGGATAACCAAAATACATATCAGCTAGTTAGAGATTGTCCACAAAATAAAGGCGTCTAAACAAATTTATCAGCTAGTTTAGAGCTTACCCTTGGTGTGAAAAACACAACAAATTTCTCGAGCTTTAATAGTCAAGTTTTTCACATCCCAACTCATTCACACACATTTGACAGGTGATCTTTATAAATTAGTTGAGTGATAGTCTTTGCACAAAGACGTTAAACAATTTTCAAATCTTTGTAAACTTTGTACTGAGTTTTGGATGTGTTGTCCATTTTACATAAAGGAGATGAAGATCAATATCAATAATTGTGACATAAGTGGGACAAACAGAAGAGAAAATGAAGTAGTCACAAAACTCGCACAAAAAATTTACATTTGCATTCAAGAAGTCTCAATTGAAGTAAACTTATCAAGCACATGCATATCGTTATATTTGATCAAGTGTAGAATCATCTTATGCAGAGATTATCGAGTTGTAAACCTTGTAATAGATCAGTTTAGTGAATTTTCAAATGCTACTACTGTAACAAGAATCAGTCGAGATTTGAGTTGTTGAGATTGAGTCTAGGAGTTCTGAGACAGGCAGTTGGGTAAGCCCTAGTCTATGTCGGGTCTGGTGATAGTAAGATATTGTAAAGCCCCCACCGTGCTTCGATAAAGAGTAGCATCTGAAAACGGCTCACCATCTTTGGCAGAAAGTTTGGAACCAGCAACCATAGGAGTGGGAAGAGACTTGGCAGCATTCATTTTGGTCTTGGCAAGAAGATCCTGAACATATTTTCTTTGAGATAAAAATAGACATTGATCTTAACTCTTAGATACTTCAACACCTAAGAAAATTGAGATGTCACCCATATGCTTCAAAGAGAACATGCTATTAAGGTGATGAATAAGCTGTTGAACCTGAGAAGAATTGCTACCAGTGATAAGAATATCATCAACATATACAAGAACATATATAGTCAAGGTAGAGGTAAACTTGATAAATAATGAAGCATCAGCTTTGGATGCTACGAAACCCATAGACTGAAGTGCCGATTGTAGCTTGTTAAACCATGCACGAGGTGCCTGTTTGAGGCCATAAATTGCCTTATGGAGACGACACACAAGATGAGTATTATGCTGCAGTTGTTCAAAACCAGGAGGTTGCTCCATAAATATCACCTCATTGAGATTGCCGTTGAGAAATGCGTTGTTGACATCAAGTTGTTGGATTGACCAACCTTTTGAAAGAGCAATTGTAAGAACAACTCGAATGGTAACTGGTTTAACAACCGGGCTAAAAGTTTCTGTGTAATCAAAACCAAGTGCTTGAGAGTATCCTTTCGCTACAAGCCGGGCTTTATATCGAGCCACAGTCCCATCTGGATTTGTTTTAGTTTTAAAAATCCATTTGCAACCAACAATGGAAGTATGCGAGGGAGCTGGAACCAAAGACCATGTTTGATTATGTACCAGTGCATTATATTCAGCCCTCGTTGTTGCAAAGTGTTGTAATAGTCAAAGTCTTCAAGAATAAATCCTTCCGAGGTGGAAGAAGAGGTGACGTAGGAGAATTTAGCTCCGAACATCCATAAACAAAAACTTGCATTCTTTCCTTCCAGTTTTTAAATCATATTTCAGTCGAGCATACTCACACACTCACAAATTTAGTTTGGTCATTTGATTATAGTTCTAATCTATTAGTTAGCATCATTCCACACATAACATTTGTTTTTCAATTAATATCGACATACGAGAAAGGAAGTAGTTTAATTGACCAACCTCAATTGAACTCAGTCTAGCAGATTCAGGAGTCAACTGCTACAGAATATTCAGCTTAGGAAGTTCATGTACTCACCCCAACTTGATCCACAACAAGTGGTATCAGAGAGAGATTCCTTCTCTTTTCTGAACTTATTTCAAATGGATAATTTGAGTGAGATCTCCAAGAGCTTCTGGTACGCCATTGTGGACAAGTGCACCACCAAGACTGAGAAATGTTTGACGGATAAGAATTTTTTGCAGCAATTTATCAAGCTAAGAGATGAAGTGATAAAGACTGAAGAGAGAATGAGTTCATTGATTGAACCTATTGAAGTACCCATTGAATAACCCTGTTGCTCAGATAGATTTCCAAGATTCACTGATAAAGATAAAGTTAGTTGCTTCAAGGCCCATGATGATCAATATTCCATCAATGAACAAACATCCAACCAGCCTTCTACTAGTGTACACGTTTTTGACTTGAACTCAAATTAATTTACACAAGAAAATTTAGTCAATGTTCTACACGAAATGATTGATGGGTACCAAATATTGTGCTTAGCATTTGAGAAAGTCAAAGAAAAGCAAAATGATCTTCCAAACACCACTACTGAGACCAGTTTTTAATAGTAGTAGAGAAAATCAGTCTAGAGGCAGAGAATGCTAATCTCAAGACTGAAAATGACAAGACACAAGTTTAAGGTCAGCAGTTAAACTCAAAAAATCTGTGACTTGCTGAACTGATTCAAACTTTGATTAAGTCCTCAGGTTTTCTAACTGAGATGCAGGAGTCACAAAAGCCTGTTGGAGAAAAGACTGGTCTGGGCTTTGTTAACATTGACTGCATTGTTGTCTCAAGTACTCAACCAAAATTGGATATGTGCAAAGGCAAGTATATTCCCTTTGTTAAATCCAGTTTGGTACATGAACAGAGTAATCTTAACTTGATTTCACAGAGCACTTGTACAAGGAAATACTGGAAATCAAGTTAATCCAAGCACATCTTAATGACTGAAAAACACAACTACAGACCCTACGAAAGGCTTGTTTAGAGAAGATATAGGCAAGCTTACGATGTGAGAATAGTGAAAAAAACATGGTAGATATGATAGACTTCACCCACAATCTAATGTATATTATCATTCACACACAGAGGAATCATTCACACACAACTTTTCATGCACAACCAATTTGGAAAACTGCTAGTGGTCGACCAGTTAGGGTGATCCAAGTATGGATTTCTAAGGGACTAATTCATTGAGGATCCACGAAGACTTGGGTACCATAGTCTAGTTTTATTTTATGCTTGAAGGTGACAGGAACTAATAAATTCAAGAAATTGGTTTTGCATATGTAAACTGATCAACTTTGGACCCAAACTGAGACCTTACCCTAGACTAAAGACAATTCTTCTTAAAAATACTATTATGATTCATCAGTATACAAACACAATCCTCACAAGTTTCTCAATGCATATGGACAAAATTTTGAGAGGAAAATAATATGAAATCAGTTTAGAAGAAAACTATAGTGAGGGGAAACACCATCTTTCATAAATCATGCATGAGTTAAGGGGGAACGAAGACGTTATGCAAAAATCAAACTGATAAATTCAGTTTTGGAACCCCAAGTGAAGTAGAAATACTGAGTAGAAACAAATCCAACAAGGAAGATCATTCGAGGCCTAGAAAATCAGTTTACAGAAGATCAAAAATAAAAAAAGATTAGTGATTCATTACAAAGAATTTTTTTATCAAATGGTATCAAAAAGAAAAATGTCAGTCAAAATAGATGATGTATTCAAACTTAGCTCTCTCATATAGATCAATAAGACATCACTCATTTATAGGGAAACATTTCACTCTCAAAAAGGGAAATTATTGAAGAAAGTAAACTTTTAGCAGCTGAAAAGAAAAAGTCATACGTCAACTGAAGATCGGTCTAGCATCAAATGATTCAAGATTTTAAATATTTCAAGGTCAGTAATTTTTTGAAGATGAAATAACATGCTAAGATTTTATCAGTACCAAAAATGGGGAAATTTTTGGAATATGCATGGTTTTGGTGTTGACAAAACAATGTTGGCAAAATATCGAAGTAAACTAAATTTGTGCACAAGCCAACCTGAAGATGTAAACTGGACAAGATTCAGAGCCAAAGTGAAGTGCTACCTAAACTGAGTTGACTTTGACTAGAGCCAAACTGAAGTCATCAATCAGTCAAGACAACCAGACATAACTTATCTAGTAAACTGCATTGAGTTTGTGGAATAAAAATGTAGTAACACTAACCCGGATCCACTACTAATCAAATATTTAAGATTAAATAAGCATTCAATAAACGATAATCTGAGATAAGCTACAGAAACCAAATAAATATTGGACCAGCAGAGTACAACCGGTAAAACAAATCCAATTATACAACCCCAATTGAAATAAATCAATATAAAATCCTAGCTACTACTCCTGTAGCTTTGCTTGGTCAACACTTAATCCAAAATCCTGGTGGAACACCTGCAACTGCCCAATCGAATGAGGTGTCCAGAGATCACAAAAAACACTGGACGTGAGCATTAAAACTCAGTAGAGAGAGTACGAATATACACATGCTATGAAAGAAAATACAAATGTAAGTGTAGGGTATCAAAAACCTATCCAGAAAACTGCTCAGTCAAAGGAGCCATGGTATGTAGATATCAACTAACTATGGATACACATCATTACTCTTGTTAACATACGTCAGTTCTCGGACAAAAGTAAGATGCATCTACACTGTATCTTCTATCGCATCTGACACTTACACCAAATTCCCAGTGTAAACACAAGACTAGCAACTGTCCATTTCGAGATTCGGGTCCTATCGTTAAATCTCTAAGGATATTTTCTTAGAGTATATTTTATCAAGATACTCTATTTTACTGAATCTTGATCCTTATACCAAAAGGATGTCACTCTCGAAAATAAATGGCTGAAACCTGCCAATTCACTTGCACTATGACAACTTCGTAGTCCGCAAATCTTCCTACCTAAAATACCCAGGTTACATCCCGAGTGAACGATCACCGATCTAAAGAATACTCAGATAAATTAGAACTATCCTTGATAGTAATAACTCTATCTCACTGCTAGAGATAACATCCAAATGATACTATCGGTTACCCCGCCATAGATAACAAAAAGTCCTTACTAGATATTGACTCGCTCATTGATGAATCAAAACTGATTTATCAAGAACAACCGCGGAATTCTCAATATCTTGTCACAAACTAGCAAATTCTCGGATTGATTCCATCAAAATGACTATATCACCGGCATAGCGCCTCCAAAAGACATCCTAGAAAAATCAATGACAATAAAACCGCCAGACCTGAAAACCATAGGTCTCAGCTACTGTCTTCTCCCAACGTCTAATCACTCGATGCTATCCTGCTATTGCCAATTGAAATCCACAACATTTGATAGCTATAAGACTTACGACAACTCCTGAGAATGCTGTTGAAACATAAGAGCACAATACTTGATCTATCAGTTCACAAAACTTATATCTAAGATCAATATGAAATACTACTCAATCCAATCTCTGAATACTAAGTCAAGGGTTGCTGCTTACCAAGCGATGAATTTCACCCAAGTCTGCCTCCTTTGTAAAATAAAAACGTTTACCTTACCCATTACTGGGTTCCCACATCTGTAACTGGCACAGACCACAATCCAGAAGTACCTTCTGATTGATCCCAAAATCACAAGTGTTGAATCTCAACCATGTTTTAAAATAAGAAGAGATCTCACAAGTCGGTTTAACATTTCTCTGGAAATTCCTAAAATGACTAAGGAATTTTGAATATACCTAAATCTTCTCATTTTCGGGGTATGGACTATGAATAAATTCTTTTAGCATATCTTTCTTACCAAACTGATCCTCTTCCCAATCCACGATAATCCAAAATCATTACAAATTAGGCTTAACAATCTCTTCTACTAACATTGATTCACTGCGGCCTTTAGTTAGTTTAAAAAGATCAATCAAATTAGGAAACCACTAGCTAATTCAAAATCACTAGAACCTTACACAATAGATCAACAATCCTTGATCTTAGTGGTGCAACTACTTGAGAAATCCCAACACTTGGAATCACAAGACTCCCTTTGCTGAGTTTATCTTTCCAACATAGTTAGACACTAATCATGAGTAGTAACTGGCACTAAGCCTCTACCATTCTAAATCTTCTACCAATATTGTCCCTGTCTAATCGAGAATGATCACCAAGTCACAAACTCAACCGTAGACAAATTCTTAATCAAAGGATCATCTACTACCCTGGATAATCACTTGTCTCAATAAAACCTCAAATCATATTTCTGACTTAGTCAGACTTTATTCTTGATGAGCACCGTACTAGTCGATCTATCTACGAGATTCACCAATCTAGTGATATCCCAAATCAATAAAACCCTCTGCTCAAAATGATCACTTGTCGAGGAATCTCCCTTCCAAGACTATTCCATCCCCAAAATATCATAGCATCTAATACCAAAGATTCATCGTTCCTTCTTCTGACCAAGTCAGATGATACCCACAAGTATCTATTGCCACAACCCTTGTGTCAATCTGAATCTATTTACCAGAACTATCTCAGTCTAATCCAAGATAGACACTTTATCGAAGACTTAGTTATGTCCTTATTCAATATCAAGGAATAATCCCCTGTTTATGACAATCCTGTGAAGAGACAATCTTATCCTGATTTTTCGACTGAGTCAAAAGTCAGATAAATTTTTCAGTACAACCCAGTACCAAAGCCAAATCCAAACAACTCTCGGTCCTCACCGAAAATTTTACTAGTAGTTATACGCCTTTTTATGACTGCGTAAAGCACCGAGACTAAGGTAGCCTATCCAAATCAAACCATCCCATCTGGAATATATCCACCCAGACATATCGGTATAGAATCGCACCTCCTCATCCATCTCAACTAACCCAACACAGTCTTCAGCACCTGGTATAACTGTAGCGCTTAAAATCCAATCTTCTAAATCGCATGCATTAAATTAAATAAATATTATGATTATTATTTTTAATTTTAATTGATTTAAATTTCTTAATTGAATTATGTGTTAATAAAATGTTAATTATTTATTTAAATGATATTATTGTACTAACTATATAATTAATGCTTTTAATTGTATAAGTTTACTTATTTAAATTATTTTAATTGTCCTGATTATTTATTTAAAATAACTTGAGTTTATCGGTTAGTTATTTAAATCATTTTAAAGGTCTAAATTAATTATTTAAATGCTTTTTATTGTCCAATTTGTTTTAAATATTTTTAATCCACTTGTGTATTTATTTAAATGACTTTTAAACGTTCATATATTTTATTTAAATTATTTAATCATTCCGTTTATTATTTAAATATTTTATTATCGTTGTGACATCAAAAAGTTTAATTATTTATTTAAATAGAATTCTTAAGTTTTTAAGTTTAGTGGTTCCGGGCCCGGCACGAGGAGACGGTGGATTCTTGGCGGTAACCTTTATTTTCACGGATTTGGAATTTATGAGAAAGTGAGGGAAATAGATAAAAATTCCATTTTTAATATTTTCCGGGTGATCATAATTATTTACGAAATTTTAGAGTTAATCTTATAAATTTTCAAATTTAGCATTTTAATGCCGTGGCAAATGCGATTTAAATTTTCCCCAATTATTTACTATCCAACCGTCCACGGTTTCTCAACCACACTTGGTGCAGAACACCTATAGTCAGAAAACACCAATCCCAACACTGCGCTTGACACAGCATCACAATTTTCTCCTTAAGAGAATTCTATCGACACAAAAGCTATACTCCAACGTAACTACTTATCATGATTTCTAGACCGGGTCGTCCTTCTCATGTTCCCCTGAAGCAAAGAATCTTCCCAAGTAATACTGAAAATTCAGCCCACCATGCCTAGTGCGAATCACAGTTCATGTTTCTTAGTATAACTCAACACGGTGTCATGAAGAAACTATCATCACATGACAATCATGTCACAAAATCCTCTTTTAAACCATTGGTCTGCGAAACCATCCGCGTATGCCACAATGGCAATCATCGCATCTTCGATGATTTACATCATCTCGACCACAGGTTACTCACCTAGTCCCCCATGAATTTCAATCGATAGGCTAGTTAAATCTTTCTACAAGATTCAGTTATCATTGGACATCCCCCTAATAGTTATATATAATTGCAATCATTTTACCCACATCAAGACTAAGGCAAGCATTCACCAAGGTGCTCGACTGGGGAATTCCATAGTGCACTGGCATATGGAACTCTTCTTATCCTGTCTCAAAACTCGACAGTCATTGCATCTGGTATATCCCATCTTGGAGTCCTTGATGACAACCATCATTGTGAATTTTATCCTTTACAAGATCTGACCAATTAATCCCAATAGATTCAACATTTCCACTAACTCAGGTTCCTGCTGAAACGCATCAGCCCTTACATGAATTGCAAAAGACTACGATTTTCGATGAGCACGTCATCCCTTGGAATCGTCACAAGATATTGGTCACCAAGTTACACTTGACCCATACCTTACCCATCCTGAGTACATTATTGCTTAACACGAAGCAATTGCTTAGATAAATTTCAGCTTCTTCTTAACAAGGAAACACTATACTTGGAACTACCCCATTTCCCTTGCTTGTTCATCCTGTCAAGTTATCACTTATCTTGACCTTACAATTCAAATTGAAATCGTCTTCGATTAGCAGCAATTCCAAAAGATATCCATCTCGAGCAAACCAAGAGATTCTCATAATGTACTTCAATCGCCAACTGCTCTGAGACTACACCAAGTACTCATCCCTAAGGCATCAAGAGACAAAATATTACTCCAAGTACTTCTCGATTCACTATCTCCTAATCATCACTGATTGGACTCAACCTATAGACCTCGTCGATCTACTACGGCTCACACTTAGCTGGGTAGTGAAATCAAATCAGACTACGTACGTGGCTCGATCAATAGTCTTTACTTGGCTGCCACAGGTATACTATTCCCAACACTTGGAATACCCAAATCGTTCTGGTTTCAACACACCTATACTCGATAGTCAGAAAATAGCTATTAGTAGTCTATTGGAACAATCTCGCGCCTTACTACTGACAGCTATCTCGTACACTGGAATCGAATATTAAGGCGGACTAAACCCAAGAAATGCTTGTGATCTATCAACCTAGATCATTTCCATCCCATGTAAAATCCTACTCTCAACCTCTAAAAAACATTAGACGGTACTTAGAGCTATCCTTGGACTTATCCTACCTTACCTCGTTCATTCAGGATGAACGCCATGGCTAATCAAGTCCAAAAATTATAACTAAAGAATCCCAAGAATCTCCACAATCTCCGGACAGCTCCTGATTATACCTCTCACTAAGACTGTGTAACAACTCAAGACTGAGGTAGTCTACCACGATTTCCATTTGGAACAACCACCAAGGGTACTTTGGTATTGGCCACGCCCTCCTCTCATCTCGAATAATCCTATACAGTCCTTAGCCCTTGATATAATCCATTACTCATGAAGACAATCATCATGGAGCAATTTTCCTATTCGAGTGTAAGTCTTGAAACAACATCCCATCCATTATCTTGGATAAATCCTATCACAAGGATACCCTAATCGTAACTCTGATGACAACCCCTAGTCATCACTGGTAGAAATACGTCTACCTACTAGATTGATCTATCTAGCAGTATCTCATAGGTCAAAACCCACCTGCTCAAAACATTCACTAGTCAAGGAAATCCCTCCAAGATCGGTCCTCACAGCAGAAAACTCAAACTAATATCTCTGACACAAGCCAGACGATATCTAAATCCTGACACCAAACTCGGCATCTAATCCAAGGTCATATCCTGTCGTGACTGTTACGAAAACTCTAGACTGAGTAGCCTTCCCACCACCACCTCCTGAAGAGCAAAGGCTTCCAGGTACGTCGGCATAAGGTCGCGCCTCCTCACGTCTAATCATGGTCATAGTCCACAACTCTTGGCATATACTCGACCTGGCATCCTGATGAAAACCCATCATCACGAAGTTTCAACCTACGAAGGTCATCAGACTATTGTTCTAAGGAAACAACCTAGAACAAACTGATGCCCACTGATCAACTCATCACTGGAACTAACTCAGCCCACTGACTAACTAGGTAAATCCTAGGAAAAAAACCTAGACTAACCACAATTCAAGCTGTTAAAATCGGCCTACTCAAAACCTATGAGTAACAACAGTTCAACATTAATCAATTAACACCATGCCAAACTTAGCAAAATCACTGCAGTCGGACACAAATCCACAAATCGCTGGACAAATCTCAAATAATGCATGTATCATTGCTTCAAGTTTATGTACAATTTCTTTATTAAAATCCCATGTAATACAATTATAGTATCCAAAAATACAACAAAAATGTACAACCGACAACTTGAAATGATACAACCGGATTTTGATGATTTATTACAACTGAAATACTGTTTAAAATTACAAAAATAAAGTATTTAAATCATCGTACTAATCTTGATTTTCTTGAGCATGAAGCTTCTAATCGACACACGCATCAATGCTAGCGTACTTCTGACCAAATCTCCCTATACATCCTCCTGCAAAGACATCCAGAGAAGTGGTACGTGCTTGCTAACCAGTTATGATCTGCATCCATGCATGTCAGCCGATCTCTTCTACTCACGATCTACCATCAGCGTTCTTTTTGTATTTATTACATGCTTTTGAAAATGAAGTTTCCCGTTTTGCCTACCGAATGCATCAATACAAGCATATAGGCAGTGTCATGTTTTGCATGAATTTAATGACCTTACGCTCAAAATCAGTCATGCCTTAGCCACTCGAGGCATTCCCTGGGAAGGTCTTTATGACAATCTCTCCAAATACAAGTGGAGAATCTTTAGAGTAGTGTCATCATGGTACGGACGATAGAGATGCAAACATCAAGTATTTCCCAACCAATCCTCTGCCACTGCCTCTGGAATCTGATATTTGATCCAAAGCTAGGATCTACATGAGTAGATGTCTCGAAAGCTCGGACATGATCCATTGCTTCTGTCCGCACTTGTTAGAATCCCATAAGCCAAATCTTTAGAAATCCTGCCGATGATGATAGTACTCTTCGGGAAACCTAAACGCCTCATCATCGTCTCTTTAAAGGTCTCATCAATCCTACAAGGATAACCCAAAAAGTCTCATTACTATCTCCCAAGTCTCTTTGCATGCTTCTCTGATACCCATAAATGTAGCGACCCAACCCGGATCCACTATCTAATCAGATTTTAGAGAATAATTAAGCATGCATTAAATAAATTGCTGCGAAATACTTAAATAAAAGCAGAACGGCAGAATACAACCGGTTAAACATATTTGATTTATACAATCCAATCGAATAATGCTTAAATAAAACCTACAGATAATTCTGTTGCCTTCAAAGGTCACTGGACTCTCCAAGCTCCTGGTGCTCAATCATGCATCTACATATGCCCCGTCGAATGGGGTGTCCAGATACACAAAAAAGACTAGACATGAGCGACTATGCTCAATACGGAAGTACGAGTAAACATACTAACATGATGCATGCAAATGACAGGGTATCCATATCTGGGATAACTGTATACAACTGCTCAGAATGGCGCCTAGGACATGAGTTGTACAACCAGGTAATCAAACCCTGCGTACACTTCTCATTCATACCGGACTTAGACCGTGTCCTACAGATGCCAGTGTCAGCTAACCCGTCGATCGTGGGGTGCTCGACATCAAACATTCGAACAGGGCTGAGCGGCCCTACATGGCTCATCTCAAAAGATGTACTGGCACAATATGATATGCATATTCCGCATAATAATCCACACAAATATGACACATAAATGCTACACATAAGCATGCATACCCGCTGGCAATCTCAGTCAGTACTTACGTACCTTACTACAGGTAGTCCTAGCAGTCCCACTCTAGGATCCAAGCCTATCATCAGCTCTACAATGCAAATACCCATGCATCATTATTTAAACTCTAAAAGCCTTAACTAAGCTACTGCATACTCCTAAATAATTTAAGGAGACCATAGCTATACCTGCGTCTGTGTCAGCCCACTGATGGAGACTACCCAACCACTTGGGCATACTACTGCTGCACCTCTGCAACTACGAGCACAACTCCACAACTATGTCAGGCACTGTCTGACTTATACTAATATATATATTCCTTACTCCAACTCTAAAATAAGAGTATCCAAACCCTAAAATATATCCACACGGGCGAAGGAGAGGAATTGGTGAGGGTTGAAATGAGGCCCTCGCACCCCTTTATATAGGGCATGATCGGAACCTCTGTTGCACGATCGGAGCGTCCAATTTCTCTTATCCGCCACGTGTCAATTCCTTACTGGCCGGCTACAGATGAAGAAGATCAGAACCTCTATTCCTGATTGGAGTTTTCATTGTCATTTACGTCATGGCTGACGTAATATTATCGAAGCTTCCGTTACATATCGGAGATTTCAATCGCCATCGGAGCTTCTGATTGTCACAACGGAGCTTCTGTTCCCATTGGATGGTCCAGTCTTTAAATCGGATCATCCTTACCTTTCTGACCCTCTGCCAATTTCCGAGTCTTCCGGATTCATTTTCGGACTCCATTAACTCTTCTAGAATTTCTTTAATCATGTTTTACTTAATTTAAACATGATCATATGATTAATTACTCATTATTCGTTAACACCAAGTTCTTACGGATGTCTGGCACATATAACACATTGTTCAAAGTCAGCTCTTTTCCAGAGGTCATTTTCAAAACCACTTTTCCTTGTCCCTTGATTTCAGAAGTTGCAGGAATTTCCCATGAACAGCATTTCCCCGTTCTTAGATTCCTCAAGATTTGAAAACATCTCTTTGTCAGAACAAACATGGCGAGTGGCAACAATGTCGATCCACCACTCCCATGGATTTGATCCAACCAGATTTACTTCAGAAATGATAGCACAGAGGTTCATATTTGAAACCTCATGAGATATATGATCCACCATGTTCACCTCTCAATTTTTCTTCAAATTCTTGAACTCAGAGTCCTTGTGAATAGTACCATCACAGTTGAAGCATTTCCTAGAGAACTTCTTCGTAATGCCTCCTTTTGGTCCCATTTTCATCTTTTTGTTCGAAGGATTAAAGTGTTTCTTTTTTGAGCTTTGGTCATTCTCGACAACATTTGCTTAGCAGCAACCGAAAAAAATAGTCGTCTTTCAGAACATTTATTGTCTTTCTCGAAACAAAG